>NC_069499.1:1428671823-1428886823 GCF_027579735.1 Bombina bombina | reverse complement strand
GACAAAATGTGGAAACAAATCCAGACAATCACATTGTCTGATTTGGAAATAATTTATTTGCAAATTATGGTGGAAAATAAGTATTTGGTCAATATCAAAAGTTCATTTCAATACTTTGTTATATATCCTTTGTTGGCAATGACAGAGGTCAAACGTTTTCTGTAAGTCTTCACAAGGTTGTCACACACTGTTGCTGGTATGTTGGCCCATTCCTGCATGCAAATCTCCTCTAGAGCAGTGATGTTTTCGGGCTATCGCTGGGCAACACGGATCTGGAGACTGGCAAGGCCACTCCAGGACCTTGAAATGCTTCTTACGAAGCCACTCCTTCATTGCCCGGGTGGTGTGTTTGGGATCATTGTCATGCTAAAAGACCCAGCCACATTTCATCTTCAATGTCCTTGCTGATGGAAGGAGGTTTGCACTCAAAATCTCACAATACATGGCCCCATTCATTCTTTCATGTACACGGATCAGTCTTCCTGTTCCCTTTGCAAAGAAACAGCCCCAAAGTATGATTTTGCCACCCCCATGCTTCACAGTAGGTATGGTGTTCTTTGGTTGCAACTCAGCATTCTCTCTCCTCCAAACACGACGAATTGTGTTTCTACCAAACAGTTCTACTTTGGTTTCATCTGACCATATGACATTCTCCCAATCTGCTTCTGGATCATCCAAATGCTCTCTAGCATACTTCAGATGGGCCCGAACATGTACTGGCTTAAGCAGGGGGACACGTCTGGCACTGCAGGATCTGAGTCCCTGGCGGCGTAGTGTGTTACTGATGGTAGTCTTTGTTACGTTGGTCCCAGCTCTCTGTATGTCATTCACTAAGTCAACCCGTGTGGTTCTGGTATGTTTGCTCACCGATCTTGTGATCATTTTGACCCCACGGGGTGAGATCTTGCGTGGAGCCCCAGATCGAGGGAGATTATCAGTGGTCTTGTATGTCTTCCATTTTCTAATTATTGCTCCCACCGTTGATTTCTTCACACCAAGCTGCTTGCCTATTGTAGATTCAGTCTTCCCGGCCTGGTGCAGGTCTACAATTTTGTTTCTGGTGTCCTTCGACAGCTCTTTGGTCTTCACCATAGTGGAGTTGGAGTGTGACTGTTTGAGGTTGTGGACAGGTGTCTTTAATACTGATAACAAGTTCAAACAGGTGCCATTAATACAGGTAATGAGTGGAGGATAGAGGAACCTCTTAAAGAAGATACAGGTCTGTGAGAGCCAGAAATCTTGCTTGTTTGTAGGTGACCAAATACTTATTTTCCACCATAATATGCAAATAAATTCTTTCCAAATCAGACAATGTGATTGTCTGGATTTGTTTCCACATTTTTTCTCTCATAGTTGAGGTATACCTATGATGAAAATTACAGGCCTCTCTCATCTTCTTAAAGGGACAGTATACTGTAAAATAGTTTTTCCCTTAATGTGTTTACAATTGCTTTTTTTACCAACTGCAGAGTAAAATATGTATGAAAATTAGCTTTTTAAGGTTTATTTCTGTATATTAAAGCTCTGATTTTGTGTTTTGAAGCCACAACCTAATAAAATGGGTTGAGTTTGTAGGTATAATCAGATCTCATTACTGTATCACATTGTGCACATATACCTGCTTCTTTATCTTATATCTGTCCTTAAAACAATCACCAATACTTTGAGAGAACAATGGAAAATCAACATTTTATTACCTTATCTCTGCTTTATCACACTGGGAGTGTAATTTCTTCTGCTGGCTGTGTTTACAAAGCTTATCTATAGCTGGTACGCGCGGCCACAAAATATGAGAATAGGTGGGGATACCACATGCTAAATTAACAATTTCAAATTCCAATATAAGGGTAAAGGAGCTACTTGTAAACAATTTAATATACTCCAGCAGGTAAAGTGGATCATTGGGAACAAATTAAAGGGGAGAAAATTTTTGAGTAAACTGTCCCTTTAAGTGGGAGAACTTGCACAATTGGTGGTTGACTAAATACTTTTTTGCCCCACTGTATTAGGCAGCAAGTGAACAGTCAGTTCTCGAATTTCATGTGTTGGAAGAAGGAAAAATAGGCAAGCGAAAAAATCTCAGTGACTTTGACAATGGCCAAAAAGTAATGGCTAGAAGAATCAGAGCATCTCCAACAGCAAGTCTTGAGAAGTTTTCCCGGTATGCAGTGGTTAGTGCCTACCAAAAGTAGTGTAAGGAAGGACAACTGGCATCAGGGTCATAGGCACTCAAGGCTCAAAAATGCACGTGGGGATCCATCATCCGGAAGAGTGAAATTGGTGAAAAAAATTCATGCTGGCCATGATACAACACAGAGTGCATCGCAGTTTGCTGTGTATAGGGCTGCGTAGCAGCAGACTGGTCAGAATGCCCATGGTGACTCTTATCCACAGCCAAAAGCACCTTCAATGTGGTAGTAAGCGTCAGAACTGGACCATGAAGCAATGGAAGAAGATTGACTGATCTGATGAATCCCATTTTCTTTTTGATTAGGTGGATGGTCGGTTGCATGTGCATCGTTTACCTGGGGAAGAAATGGCAGCAAAATGCACTATGGGAAGAAGGCAGGCTGGCGGAGGCATTGTTATGCTCTGAGCAATGTTCTGTTGGTAAACCTTGGGTCCTGGCCTTTATGTGGATGTTACTTTGACACTTACCACCTACCTACAGATTGTTGCAGACTGGTGTTCCCTGATGGCAGCTGCCTTTTTCAGCAGGATAATGCACCCTGCCACACTGCAAAAATTGTTCAGGAATTTTTGAGGAATATGACAGAGTTCAAGGTGTTGCCCTGGCCTCCAAATTTCCTGGATCTCAATCCAATTGAGCATCTGTGGGATGTGCTGGAACAACAAATCTGATCCATGGAGGTCCCACCTTGCAACTTGCAGGACTTAAAGGGACACTGAACCCAATTTTTTTCTTTTGTGATTCAGATAGAGCATGTAATTTTAGGCAGCTTTCTAATTTACTCCTATTATCACATTTTCTTCATTCTCTTGATATCTTTATTTGAAATGCAAGAATGTGAGTTTAGATGCTGGCCCATTTTTGGTGAATAACCTGGGTTGTTCTTGCTGATTGGTGGATAAATTCATCGACCAATAAAAAAGTGCTACCCAGAGTTCTGAACCACAAAAAAGCTTAGATGCCTTCTTTTTCAAATAAAGATAGCAAGAGAACGAAAAATTTTTTGATAATAGGAGTTAATTAGAAAGTGGCTTAAAATTGCTGCTCTATCTGAATCATGAAAGAATAAAATTGGGTTCAGTGTCCCTTTAAAGGATCTGTTGCTAATGTCTTGGTGCTAGATACCACAGAACACGTTCAAAGGTCTTGTGGAGTCCATAGGGTCTTTTTATCTAGGTGCGGACAGACATGATCCGCTATAGCTTATTATGTCCGCCGCACATCGATAAATGCAGACAGCATACGCAGTCGGCATTTATCATTGCACCAGCAGTTCAGCCCGTATACGATCGGGCTGATTACTCTCCACCACCTCAGAGGTGGCGGACGAGTTAAGAAGCAGCGGTCTTAGGACCGCTGCTTCTTAACTTCCGCTTTAGTTGGAACTGAAGCAGAGAGGGTTGGAAGCAGCATCCGCTGCTTCATAAATAGACCACCATGCCTTGACGCATCAGCGCTATTTTGGAAGCACGAGGGGACCTACATGATATTAATCTGGTGGTTTTAATGTTGAGGCTGATCAGTATATTTATTTAAATATATATATATATATATATATATATATATGTGTGTGTGTATGTGTATGCGTGTGTGTGTGTATGTGTATATTTATATATAAATGTGTATATATGTGTATGTGTATACATATTTACACATATAAACACATAAATACACATGTTACAGCACTCACGGTTACAGATTCATCCACCCAGGGTACTTCCATGATATGAATAAAGGCAGGAAATGAGGATACACTCGCCAGGATTTTTCAATGTTACCATTTAATGTAACGTTTCGGGGGAATTATCCCCTTCGTCAGACAAGACAAAATAACAATGTTATTTTTTTTTTGTCTGACGAAGGGGATAATACCCCAAAACGTTACATTAAATGGTAACATTGAAAAATCCTGGTGATGTGTTTGGTGAACTTTTTTTTTAACCCTTACACTTTACGCAAGATTTTCAGGTGAACTAATGTGGTAAGTGGAAATTTTAATTGCGCTTAAGAGCAACCATTTTCTTTCAACTTGTAATATGCGCACTATTTAGTGGCATTTGTGATCTAGCCCACAGTGTATTTGATTCTCGAATAGAATCCTTTTCGCATAAATTCATAATTTGCTAAGTGTGTCTGAAATGTTGAGTTGACAGCACTACTGGGACCTAGCTGCCCACCTAGGGCCTGATATTCAAAACATCGTCGGCATAGAGAGAAATCAAAGTATTTTTTTTAGACCTTATATTATAATGTAGGCGCCTCTCCTTCACACCAAGAATGCTGCAAAGTGAGATAAATATCTTTCAAACAAAAATTTGTGTTTCTAAAAAAAATTTTTAGGGACCTCTCCTTACTGGCGAGATGTCTTAGAGCTTTTGTATATCAGGCCCCTGGTGAGCCAATGACACAAGGTATTTATGTGTAGCGACAAATCATCAGCTAGCACTCAGTATTGCACTGCTGTGCTGGAGTCTACCTAGGTATGCTTTTCAATAAAGGATATCAAGAGAACATGGTAAATTTAACAACAGAAGTAAATTGAAAAGTCGCTTAAAATGTCATGTTCTTCTTCTGCAAAAAAGACATATGTAGGTATTTCATGACCAATTAATATTGAGCTGGCCTATTTTTAATCTTATCTTCTTTACCACCTAAATGCAATAAGCATGTTTATAACAATGTCATGCAATTGTACACGGTTCATTTATCAAACAAGTTGTATGAAGCTAACCTCAGTAGAATAGGACTTAGTGCTATTTTTCATCAGGTACCTATGCTCAAGTGTTTAAAATGGGAGCTGCCCTAAGAAGATAAAACAGCTGGGAAATGTGATTATCAGAGCATGGTTATTTGTTCAGGATTCATATACATCTGGCATAAAGATTATTAAAAATAACAAGAAAAAGAGTAAAAAGTTGTTTCCCTGAATAACTGTTTTCTATACATCTTAGCAGAGCTGGCTTGACTTCCATTATTGTTGAGCTGAGTGGGAGGGTGAAAATTGCTGCTCACCCTACTAATCTAAAACTAAATCACACTCACAGACTGCCTAGTCACTTACTCAGACTAACTAACTCCACTCACCGCACACCCAACTCTGCACAAGGAACACTCACAACTCCTCCACCCACCCTGATTCTGTCCATGGAACTCCTGAAACTCTGCCAATGGCCTCCCTAACTCAGTTCCCAGCCTCCTGGAACAAGACATAAATAGGAGTGTGCATACAACTTCAAAGAAAAAATAATTGTTTGCCTCCATTATTCAAAAATGGCACCTACATCAAAGCTCTTGGTAGCAGAACCTTCAAATATTTTGGTTCTTGTCTGGTTTTATATATTGTAAACCATTGCATAATATGATTTTTTTTTTAAATACACAAAAAACAATAAGGATTTATTAATCTCATTTGTGTTGTATAACCTTATCTAACTCCTTCAATATGTGAGAATTTCCCAAGATTCAGACATCTAATTTTCATACCTGGGCATCAGACCTTGACTTCATTCATTAATTTCTTGACTAACTATGTTCTACTAGTTATATGCCAATGAAACCCAAAGCTTTTTATTTTAAGGACCATGAAATACAGTAGAATTGCATAATCAAAAGTGCATAATATAAATGTAATGTAAAGGCATTTTGTCAGAAAACAAAATCTACTGCATATATAGGGGTATATTTATTATAGCGCTAGCGGACATGATATGATGCAGCATATCATGTCCGCTGCCCATCGATAAATGCCGACAGCATACGCTGTCTGCATTTATCATTGCACCAGCAGTTCTTGTGAACTGCTGGTGCAATGCCACCCCCTGCAATGGTGCAATGCCACCCCCTGCAATGCCGCTAGCAGGGGGTGTAAATCAACCCGATCGTATTCGATCGGGTTGATTTCTGACTGACGTTTTAGAGCAGACAGACAAGTTATGGAGCAGCGGAGCTTGATAAATCGGCCCTATAATATTCACTTTGCTGGCGCCCTAAATCATGTGACACCCACCAGCCAGTACTTAAAGTCAAAAAATGATGATGCAGGCTGTGTATTAGATCTACTTTCCTGAGATATCCTGTGATATATCTGGTGTGCTAAAGGGAATCCCGTGTGGCAGACAGTCCCTGGCAATCTAAAGTGACAATAAAGTTATCCAATACACACAAGGAGTTGAGTTCCCCCAACAGTCACTAAACAGTCAGTATTTTAGCCGGCACAGTGACCGGAATAATAATAATAAGATGACTGAAACTTGGCAGCTTGATGTTGTATCTATGTAGTAGCGTATCAGCGTATGCACAGCTGTAATTACTATGTTAGCTTGCTCGTACGGGCTGTGTACAGTGTATAAGTTGTATACCAAACCAATAATGAAGTAGATAGCCGTAAATGCTGCTTCTCCTATTATGTTCAGGAGTATGCAGAGAGCCCCAAACGTCAAACGATCCCAAGCAATCTCACAGGCAGTCTAAATAGTTCTGTAGCTTTCGCCAATTGGGGTACTCACTTGAGTGTGACAAGGGGAATCAGACGGCTGTGGCCATCCTGTGCGCCCTCCTTCCTGATGGCTGGAGAATACCTTCCCCGGTTGCCTGTAAAAACGGCCTTTACCCCGCCCGTCTCGGTTCCTCCCTTCTGCTCCAAATAAGGCAGTAGTTGTGTTGCGTCACTGGTCATGTGACATGACCGATTGCTGCGTTGCCATATTACTGATACCCAATCCCAGACAGTGGCATATTTAGGTTTTGTGCTGCCCTAGGCACTCAAAATTCTGCTGTCACCCCCCCCCCCCCCACACACACACACACACACACACAGGTGTTAGGCCTTTTTTGACCATTATATTTTTTTGGTGAGGTTCTAACCTGATTTTTTTTTCATGGCATTTACAAAGTAAATGTTCAAGCGTGGGTATGTGTGTGTGTTTATGGTGTGCGTGTGTGTGTGTGTGTAGTGAGTGTGTGTATAGTGAGACTCCAGAAGTGCTGCCCCCCACCAAATCTGCCACCCTAGGCAAGTGCCTTGTTTGCCTAGGTCAAAATACACCCCTGTCACCAAGCCTATAACAAACTCATAGATGTATACACTGTGAGCTCTTGCACATGCTCAGTAGAAGCTGGTGCCTCAGAATTTTTTATATAATAAGACTGTGCACAATTTGGTAATGGAAGCAATTGGAAAGTCTCTTTAAAAAGTATGCTCCATGTGAATCATGAAAGTTTAATTTCGACTTTAGTGTCCCTTTAACATCCTTATAAAGATACATATACCCAGATACATTCAAACATATGCACTGGATTAAAATATATTTTAGACTTCTGCAGGTCCTATTTTACCTTCTGCCCAAGGTCCCAAGCTTTTTTGATGCTGCGGACATTACAGTCAACCACCAACCATACTGCCGGTCTCAATAGCAGAAAGTAGTATACACTCCCAGCATCTCTGCTTCAGTTACTGTTGTATGACAAAAAAAACTGGGAACTTAATGCACTTAAGGGCCATTATACACTCATTTTTTCTTTGCATAAATGTTTTGAAGAAGATCTATTTATAAAGCCCATAGTTTTTTTTTTTTTTTTTAAATGTATAGTTTTGCTTATTTTTAAATAACATTGCTCTGATTTTCAGACTCCTAACCAAGCCCCAAAGTTTTATGAGAATACCGTCAGCTACCTTCTCCAGCTTGCTCCTGTTTGTGTAAAGGGTCTTTTCATATGCAAAAGAAGGGGGAGTGTCTTATTTCCCATTTGCAGTGGGCTTTCCAGCTATCTTTTCAACAGAGCTAAACTGAGAGCTTCTAAGTAAGTTTTTAAACAGTTTTATACTGGATTTTTATATCAGTATCTGTGCATCTTATTCTTTATACAAGTGTCTATTACATGCAGTTATATGAAAATGAGTGTATACTGTCCCTTTAAGTTGCACATAGGAGGCAAGAATGCTTAGTGTCACATTCACACAGTAAGGACAAGGATAAACATTTAGTAATTGGTTGAGGAGGTTGAATCTGTGGCCAGATAAATAGAAATATATTGTAGCCTCCAGATCTTAGAATGATCCCCAAAATGTTTACAATAATTTTAGCATAAATTGTATATTGATGTAGAAAATGAGTCTTATTATTGAATGTGTGAAGCTATCTCTAAAATATGTATTTTAGTGTTGGAACTCACTAAGGTCGCCATGTTTATTTGAGTGTTGCAACTCACTAAGGTAGCCATGTTTAGTAATTACTGGACAGCAGATCTACACAAGAAACAAAAAAAAACTTGTAAGAAAACTATACTGAAATATCGCAAATTTGCAATATGAAATAGAAGCGAACCATATAACATCCAGTTTGGAAGAAAGAGCATAGATAAGAGTGTAGAGTTAAGTTTATTTTACAAAAGAAGTTTTAGATCATTAAGTATTACAGTTTGACATGAAATATAAATATATACACTTTAGGGGAGAATTATGGGCTACTTTTTCAGAATCTGAGTGGTGGCATTCTGGTAGGATAAGCAATCATGATCTATCACATTCTATGTTGAAATTAAATATATCCTCTTCTTGTAAATATCAATTCTTTCCATTTATGTTCCATAACTACAGCAGTACATTTTAAGTACAGGAGGAAATATTTTATCAAAACAAACTCTTATTTGGATACTAGAAAAATACAAGAAATGTATGTTACAATAAGACCCCTCACTAGTGTAAGGTAATAGCTTGAAGTAAAGCTTTATCTTGTTGTCACTTTTCTATATTCCAGAGTGTCCACAGTGGGTGCAAATGCCACCCCCAGGCATAGTCTTACCTTGGGGATACACAAAAAAAGATGCCTTATATGTAGTTATAGTCAGTGTGGAAATAGTGTTAGACTACAAGTTTATAGTAATAAATGTGAAGAGCTTATGAAAATGTGGCTCTGTCTGAGCCACTAATAACTCCATACAAATATGAGACCACCCATTCAATGTAAAAAATATAATTTCTTAACCCCCTTATAAATCAGATTTACAGGCCCATTTATCAAGCTCCGTACGGAGCTTGAAGGGCCGAGTTTCTGGCGAGTCTTCAGACTCGCCAGAAACACAACTTATGAAGCAGCGGTCTGTCTGCCTGCTCAGAGCCGGAATACGATCAGGTTGATTGACACCCCCCTGCTGGCGGCTAATTGGCCGCGAGTCAGCAGGGGGCGGCGTTGCACCAGCAGCTCTTGTGAGCTGCTGGTGCAATGTTAAATGCAGAGAGCGTATTGCTCTCCACATTTAGCGAGGTCTTGCGGACCTGATCCGCAGTGTCGGATCAGGTCCGCAAGCCCTTTGATAAATGGGTCTGCTAGAGTAATAAAAGTTGTGGGAAATTAAAACTTTTTTTTAAAAGTTAATAAATCTATGAGATCCCTCATACATGTGAGCAGAGGATGTTTTTTCTCAAAATGAAAGGCACAGTCTGCATCAAAATTGTTATTGTTTAAAAACTACCCATTCCCCAGCTTTGCACAACCAACATTGTTATATGAATGTACTTTATAACAGTTAAACCTCAACATTTCTGCTTCTTTCTATGCCACTTCAATAAGCCTCTTATCACATGCTTTTTTATTAGCTTTTCACAGACTGACAATTCATGTGGGCCATATAGGTAACATTGTGCTCTCTCCCATGGAGTTGTGCAGGACCCAGCACTAACTGGCTAACATGCAAGTCATGTGATAAGATGGCTGTTAGAAGATGAAAGGTAATCACAGAGGTAAAAAGTGTATTATTATAACCGTATTGGTTATCCAAAACTGGGGAATGGGTAATAAAGGGATTATCTTTTTAAACAATAACTATTTTAGAGTAGACTGTCCCTTTAATTAGACCTTTCAATGTCATATGCTTAATGGTTAAAATAAGTAAATACCATATCCACTGGACAATAAGTTCAGAGAAATAAAATGGATCGGTCAAGGAAAGAGCACCACCAAAAATAAACCAACACACAGTTAAGATTTTAAGGAGCAGAGTATCTATTCATCAAATCATGGGTTACGTTAACCTCTAAATATAATATAGTCGATGGAAAAATGCCAATTACTCGCTTGATATATGCTGGAGGGTTTAAAATGGGATGGGTGTGAAAACTATAAATATATATTATTTTGTTTGTCTACTTGGATATTATTATGCTTTGGAATTTGTTTGCCCCCTCTGCAGAATGTTAATGTCAAAAAGCCATACCCATCTTTTAAAATCTGAAAGGGCACAAATTCCATTGAAGTTCAGAAAGAGGCTAATATCTTTAGAAATAGCTTTAGTGGGTGAAAGTCAGGAGCCAGAACTAAAAATAATATTTTACAAGCAGCAATGGAAAAACGCATTAATTAAGCATAAACAGAGAGGGCCAATTAGAATGCTTTCTTCTCTCCTCATTCCATACTCTGAATATCTACGACAAGATATTTAGAGTATTGTTTTCCACCTATGCATATATCTAGCTAAAATAAAAAGGGGCTTCAAAGAAAGTCTTCTCTATCTCTCTTTATAATTTGACAGCAGAATGAAACTGCAGATATTTTCGTCTCCTTCAAAACACCACACCTTATCTGTTACTATTTTCTAAATTACAGGGATGGGAACGTCAAAATTAAACTTGAATGATTCAGATAGAGCATGTAATTTTAATACACTTTCACTGCTATTTTCAAATGTGCTTTGTTCACTTGGTATCCCTTGTTGAAAAAGAATACGCACATATTTCACTAGTGGGAACTATCTGCTGGTGCCTGAAAACATTTGTGTCTTTTGTTTGGATAAATAGATGTGTCAAGCTAGCTGCCATTAGTGTAATGCTGTTCGTTCAGCAAAGGATAACAAGAGAATGAAGCAAATTTAATAACATAAGTAAACTGGAAAGTTGTTTAAAATTGTGTGTTCTATCCAAATCATGAAGGAAAATTTGGGGATTTCCTGTCCCTGTAAAGTATACTATGCCTGCTATGACTCCAGTTTATTTGCCAAATATAATATCTTTGCTTTTCTCCAATATACACATATTAAAGGGACATATTACACTATTTTGCTTTGCATAAATATTTTCTAGATTATCCATTTATATACCAATCTGGTAGTGTTTTTGAAACAATGTAAAGTTTTGCTAATTTTTTAATAACATCGTGCTTACAGGGAGTGCAGAATTATTAGGCAAATGAGTATTTTGACCACATCATCCTCTTTATGCATGTTGTCTTACTCCAAGCTGTATAGGCTCGAAAGCCTACTACCAATTAAGCATATTAGGTGATGTGCATCTCTGTAATGAGAAGGGGTGTGGTCTAATGACATCAACACCCTATATCAGGTGTGCATAATTATTAGGCAACTTCCTTTCCTTTGGCAAAATGGATCAAAAGAAGGACTTGACAGGCTCAGAAAAGTCAAAAATAGTGAGATATCTTGCAGAGGGATGCAGCACTCTTAAAATTGCAAAGCTTCTGAAGCGTGATAATCGAACAATCAAGCGTTTCATTCAAAATAGTCAACAGGGTCGCAAGAAGCGTGTGGAAAAACCAAGGCGCAAAATAACTGCCCATGAACTGAGAAAAGTCAAGCGTGCAGCTGCCAAGATGCCACTTGCCACCAGTTTGGCCATATTTCAGAGCTGCAACATCACTTGAGTGCCCAAAAGCACAAGGTGTGCAATACTCAGAGACATGGCCAAGGTAAGAAAGGCTGAAAGACGACCACCACTGAACAAGACACACAAGCTGAAACGTCAAGACTGGGCCAAGAAATATCTCAAGACTGATTTTTCTAAGGTTTTATGGACTGATGAAATGAGAGTGAGTCTTGATGGGCCAGATGGATGGGCCCGTGGCTGGATTGGTAAAGGGCAGAGAGCTCCAGTCCGACTCAGACGCCAGCAAGGTGGAGGTGGAGTACTGGTTTGGGCTGGTATCATCAAAGATGAGCTTGTGGGGCCTTTTCGGGTTGAGGATGGAGTCAAGCTCAACTCCCAGTCCTACTGCCAGTTTCTGGAAGACACCTTCTTCAAGCAGTGGTACAGGAAGAAGTCTGCATCCTTCAAGAAAAACATGATTTTCATGCAGGACAATGCTCCATCACACGCGTCCAAGTACTCCACAGCGTGGCTGGCAAGAAAGGGTATAAAAGAAGAAAATCTAATGACATGGCCTCCTTGTTCACCTGATCTGAACCCCATTGAGAACCTGTGGTCCATCATCAAATGTGAGATTTACAAGGAGGGAAAACAGTACACCTCTCTGAACAGTGTCTGGGAGGCTGTGGTTGCTGCTGCACGCAATGTTGATGGTGAACAGATCAAAACACTGACAGAATCCATGGATGGCAGGCTTTTGAGTGTCCTTGCAAAGAAAGGTGGCTATATTGGTCACTGATTTGTTTTTGTTTTGTTTTTGAATGTCAAAAAAGTATATTTGTGAATGTTGAGATGTTATATTGGTTTCACTGGTAAAAATAAATAATTGAAATGGGTATATATTTGTTTTTTGTTAAGTTGCCTAATAATTATGCACAGTAATAGTCACCTGCACACACAGATATCCCCCTAAAATAGCTATAACTAAAAACAAACTAAAAACTACTTCCAAAACTATTCAGCTTTGAAATTAATGAGTTTTGTGGGTTCATTGAGAACATGGTTGTTCAATAATAAAATTAATCCTCAAAAATACAACTTGCCTAATAATTCTGCACTCCCTGTATTATCAGACTCCTAACCAAGCCAAAGTGTCAGCTGTAGACCCAAGTCTACAAACTCCTGTTTGTGTAATGAGTCTTTTCATATGGAGTGGAGGTTCCCGGACCCTTTCACTGGGTGTCCCAGCCTAACATCATCAACAGTGCTAAACTAGGAGCTTCTATTTAAGTTTTTAAAAGGTTTTTATACTGGATTTTTAGATCAGTATATTCTTCTTTACAGTAGTGTCTATTTCATGCAGTTATAAGATAAATTGTGTATACTGTCCCATTAAATTGATCCTAACTTTGTAGCATGCATATTAACAAGTACTATTTGAACAAAATAAAAAATATTTTTGCATGAAAAATGGATATTCTAAAATTATTTATTTTGACTTTAACAGGGAGTGCAACTGCACCTTAGGACCTGGTTGCTCACTGGCTTATAAACATATCTCCCCTGCTTTATTGATGAGCACTGACATACCCCACTAGTAAAAACAAACAAACAATATTTATCTCAGTACAGGAAACTGTTTTAAAAAGCAAAACAAACAGCAGTTCATTCTAAAATGGGCTGTTTTAGAGGCAACAAAGAAAAATAATGTTTGCATTCCTTTTTGTTTTCTGTGAAGTAATGATCAAGACTTTGTTAAGAGGTTTATAACTGCGCTGCTATTTAAGAAAAGTATGTATAATTATAAAAAAAAACAGTGAGATTGAGGAAGAAAGTAGAAGCTAGGTTTTTGTGTTCTCTTGAAAGGAATTAAGTCTTCCAGTTGTCAATGTATCAGCTGATCTAACAAGTGTTATACTATGCTTATTTCAAATAACTGACACTATAATAGTCATTTTTAAGCAAAATAAAACTGAATTTATTCCTTTTGACAGCTACAAAAGAACAGGTTGAACTCTCTCTGCTTGGGGTGGTAACATTTTGTAACATGAAAGGGACATTATAGTGGAAAACATTTCCATGCTATAGTTTATTGGTGGATGGAATTTTAGTACTAGCGACCCAACAACTCTATTGGGCAGATTTATCATTGAACCTGTCTCACCAAGATTGCAAATTGAAGAGCACATTTGCTCCCTCATATTTATCATTAAAGGAGCCTGCAGCTGAACCTTTTGTAAAAATCTGCCTCTATGAAATTAAACCCAGAAAATTGGTCAACACATAGTTAAGTACTGTTCGAGAGCCGCAGAGAAGTGCTGTCTGTGAGTAGATACAGATGGTGATCAGTAGTTGTAGCAGCTAACAAATTAGAGCATGTCCGTTTTCCACTATGATGACCCTTTAATACATGTATTAACTGCAGAGCATGCGCAGATTGCTTCATTCTGTGCTTACAGATCATTGCACCGGCAGAGGGATGGTGCGTTACAATACAGCTTTTGATGGATGTAGTATATGGCCTATGAGGAGCTAGTTCAATCCCGCCCTCATTTAAAAAATGCCAAAACAGGAGGACAGTATAAGCTCATGCAGCCGAGATTATTTATTGTACAAATGAAACTATAGAGATTTTTTCCAATAGACTTACAGTAGGAACATGAAGAGGAAGTAATGCATTAATTTTGTTGAATAATTTCTATGTGGGGTTGTCTAGTGTAGTAGACAACCCAAAGTATTGATCTAGGCCCATCTTGGTATATTTCATGCCAGCATTTCACCGCCAAATGCGATCAAATGAAAAAAAAAACGTTAAATTTTTACAATTTTAGGTTTCTCACTGAAATTATTTAATTAATTAGAAGGCCGCAAAATGCAGCTGCGCACCACACGTGTATTATGCCCAGCAGTGAAGGGGTTAATTAGGGAGCTTGTAGGGAGCTTGTATGGTTAATTTTTGCTTTAGTTTAGTGTAGTAGACAACCCAAAGTATTGATCTAGGCCAATTTTGGTATATTTCATGCCACCATTTCCCCACAAAATGCGATCAAATAAAAAAAAAAAACTTTCACTTTTTCACAAACTTTTTCACCAACTTTAGGTTTCTCACTGAAATTATTTACAAACAGCTTGTGCAATTATGGCACAAATTGTTGTAAATGCTTCTCTGGGATCCCCTTTGTTCAGAAATAGCAGACATATATGGCTTTGGCGTTGCTTTTTGGTAATTAGAAGGCCGCTAAATGCCGCTGCGCATCACACGTGTATTATGTCTAGCAGTGAAGGGGTTAATTAGGTAGCTTGTAGGGAGCTTGCAGGGTTAATTTTAGCTTTAATGTAAAGATCAGTCTCCCACCTGACACATCCCACCCCCTGATCCCTCCCAAACAGCTCCCTTCCCTCCCCCACCCCACAATTGTCCCCACCATCTTAAGTACTGGCAGAAAGTCTGCCAGTACTAAAATAAAAGGTCTTTTTTTTTTCTTTTCTTTTTTTCTTTAGTGTAGCTTCCCCCCAAAGACCAACCCCCCACCCCCTCCCAGATCCCTTAGATGATTTTTTTTATTAAATTTTACCCCACTCTATCCCACTTTTATTCAAAAAAAATTCTGTAGTGTAGTCTTTCCCACCCACTTACACCCCGTGCACGCGCCCGCCCCCGCCCTCCGTGCGCGCCCCCGGTTATCCCGCCCCCCTCAACGTCATAGGGCACATTGATGGTACCATGTCAGCTCCCACCCACCAACGATACCGGCCATCGATGTCCGGTGCAGAGAGGGCCACAGAGTTGCTCTCTCTGCATCGGATGGCCAAGGGGTGTTATTGCAGGATGCCTCGATATCGAGGCATCACTGCAATAACCGGAAAACGGCTGGAAGTGATCAGGATCGCTTCCAGCCGCTTTAAACCCCTAATGTCTTACAGGGTACGTTGCTGGTCTTTAAAGACCAGTTTGTGCAAGACGTACCCTGTACGACATGAGTCGTTAAGGGGTTAAATACGGTGATCAGGTTCTTGTTAGAACTTGCAGCCGTAGGGGCTTTGATAAATCGAGCCCTAAGTGTAGAATATTCACATTTCTGTTTGTTACTTATATGGTCCTGCTGGATAGAGGAAGAGGCACGCACCCCAGACACCCTGCAGACAGAATAAGGGGCTGACCATGGTCTTTCCAGCAAAGAGATCAAGATGCTTCAGCTAAACCTCAGTGAAGCATGTGTAATTCATAGGGAATCTCTCTGTAAAGTGTCTCATATCTCTGGTGTGTCTATTTTAAAGCTGACAAGGTTGTCTTGTTTTTATTTAGTTTTTTGCAGATATATTATACTGTTTAATGGTGGGTAGATTTGTTTCCATTTGTTTGTTCTATCGGGTTTTGAAAGGTGTTTTGTGATGCCCGTATCCTTTACATTGGAACTTGTTCTATGAGATGAGAAGTGAACAATGGGAAGATCAATACAGCTCCATTGACTATAATAGAACTGATTGCACCGTTGTGACAAGCATCAGGTACAAATCTTTATGAATTCCGCAAGTTTTTCCTTGTGTTATTCGTTTTATTGAATCTAGTCCACTGAATACTAAAAACACTAAAATGTATTAGAGGTTTTTTTTCTATAAATAAAAAATGGCTTTTGTCTTTATTCCATCAATAGAGCTACGGGCGTTGTTCTCATCAACCTATAAGCAATCTGTGACTAGAGAGGAACTGCACATATTTTTAAACAGTAGCCTTTCATAAAGAATTATTTTGAGTTTAATGTTCATTTAACATTCTACAACTTTCAAAGACTACTCCTTGGCAGCTTGTAACCAGACTTATTCTATATGAAATTTAGTAGCCCCTGAAATCGTTGTTGATTTATGTTCATCTGTTACAGAGAGATATACCATATATACAGCATAGCTTTGATTCATTTCATGAAAACTGTCAGATGGGTCATTAATGTATAATTTGTAGACTTTCTCCCACACGTACTGAGCTATAAGTGTAGATGGAAAAAACACTTCTCTTCAAAAAAATGTATTCAATAATCTTTTAAGCTAATATGTATAAACATCAGCCAGGATGGGAGCGGTGAAGAAAATATATGTCCACAAACATCTCTTCTACCATAAAGTTGATTTTCTAGCCAACTTTCTGATACATCCTGTTTAATTTACCTTTGTTTTTATGACATATTGAACCGGATTTTTTATTTTTCAATTCTCAACCACAATGTTTATTAACAGCTTTAATTTGATCAAAAACACTAACATTGAATTCCTCCTTCTATTCTTCTTCCTAAGCCATTAATACCATCACAATAATTTACTTAGAAATGAAGTGTTTATTAAACTTCTGGGTTGCAAACTTTAACAGAAATAGTGCCAGATAAACTATTAACTGCGGTTGAGTTTGTACAGTATAACCTTTTTTTTTTCATCTTTATGGGCACAGTTTTGTTTTGATATCTTGCAGAAGGAATGTTTATCTTTTAGCTTAGCATGTTACAAAGGGAAAAAGGAATATATATATATATATATATGTGTGTGTGTATGTAAGTATAAATATATATATACATATACACACACACAATCGTATGTAAAAGTTTAGGCACACCTGACAATTTCCATGATTTTCATTTATAAATAATTGGGTGTTTGGATCAGCAATTTCATTTTGATCTATCAAATAACTGAATGACACAGTAATATTTCAGTAGAGAAATGAGGTTTATTGGATTAACATTGTACTTGTCCCTCTGCATAAATTCCAGAGTAGATTTTGAGCAGTGTTTTGGGTCGTTGTTGTGTTGAAATATCCAGCCCCGGCGTACCTTCAACTTTGTGACTGATTCCTCAACATTATTCTCAAGTATCTGCTGATATGGAGTGGAATCCATGCGACCCTCAACTTTAACAAGATTCCCAGTACCGGCACTGGCCACACAGCCCCACAGCATGATGGAACATCCACCAAATTTTACTGTGGATAGCAAGTTTTTGTCTTTGGAATGCTGTGTTATTTTGCCGCCATGCATAACGCCCCTTGTTATGACCAAATAACTCAATCTTTGTTTCATCAGTCCACAGCACCTTCTTCCAAAATGAAGCTGGCTTGTCCAAATGTGCGTTTGCATACCTCAAGCGACTGTTTGTGGCGTGTGTGTGCAGAAAAGGCTACTTTCACATCACTCTCCCATACAGCTTTTCCTTGTGCAAAGTGCGCTGAATTGTTGAACGATGCACATTTGAGAGTTGTTTTGAGGCCCCCATGTTGCCACTCTTCAGAGGAGAGTCTCATGATTGGATACACCTGTCTATGAAGTTCAAGGCTTAATGGGCTCACCAAACCAATTGTGTGTTCCAATTAATCAGTGCTAGGTAGTTACAGGCATTCAAATCAACAAAATAACAAGGGTGCCCAAATTTATGCACCTGTCTAATTTTGTTTTGATGCATATTGCACATTTTCTGTTAATCCAATAAACCTCATTTCACTACTGAAATATTACTGTGTCTTTCAGTTATTTGATAGATCAAAATAAAATTGCTGATCTAAACACCCAATTATTTATAAATGAAACTCATAGAAATTGTCAGGGGTGCCTAAACTTTTGCATACAACTGTATATATCTCTCTGTCAAAAGAAAGTAATCACAACACACTAAATTTAAAAACATAATTTATGCTTACCAGATAAATTCCTTTCCTTACGGATAGGGAGAGTCCATGGCTTAATTCCTTACTGTTGGGAAATATAACACCTGGCCACCAGGAGGAGGCAAAGACACCCCAGCCAAAGGCTTAAATTTTGCTGAGGGAACATGGAAAAGTAGGAGAAACATTAGGGTATAAATGGTGCCATAAGAATAAAATAAATAATAGGGGACCGTCCATAGACAAGAAAACGGGCGGGGGCCGTGGACTCTCCCTATTCCTTACTGTTGGGAAAACTACACCCAAGCTCCAGAGCACATTGAATGAATAACGGGAGGTTACAAAAAGGAAGAGGCAGACCCTATTCTGGGGGCACCACAGTACGCAAAACTTTTCTCCCGTAAGCTGCTTCAGCCGAAGCAAAAAAATCAAACTTTTGAAAAAGTATGTAAGGAGGACCAGGTAGCCGCCTTACAAATCTGATACATAAAGGCCTCGTTCTTAAAGGCCCAAGAGGAAGCCACTTCTCTAGTGGAATAAGCCGTTATCCTCGATGTCCCGAATAGACAACAAACAAAGAGGAAGACTGTCTAAATTCCTTAGTAGTCTGAAGATAGAACTTCAAGACGAGAACCACATCACACCAAGCGTTCCTTCGATGAAGGATTAGGACACAAGGAAAGAACCACAATCTCCTGATTGATGTTGTGATCTGACACAACCTTAGGAAGAAAACCTAATTTAGTATTTAAAACTGCCGTATCTGCATGAAAAATCAGATAAGGGGGCTCACATTGCAAAGCAGAGATCTCAGAAACTCTGCGCACAGAGGCAATAGTCAATAAAAAGAGAACCTTCCAAGATAATTTAATGTCAACGGAATGCAGAGGCTCAAACAGAACCTGTTGCAAAACACGAAGAAAAAGATTTAGGCTCCAAGGAGGAGCCCCAGATCTAAATACAGGTCTGAACCTAATCAGAGCCTTAACAAAGGACTGCACGTCTGGAAGTTCAGCCAGTCTCTTGTGTAATAAAACCGACAGGGTCAAAATCTGTTCCCTCAGGGAACTAGCAGAAAGGCCCTTCTCCAGACCATCCTGGAGAAAAGATAAGATCCTGGCAACCTTAACTCTGTGCCAGGAAAAAAACACACTCTTCACACCAAAACAAGTAGGTCCGCCACACCTTGTAGTAGATACGCTGAGTAACTGGTTTACGAGCTTGAATAAGAGTATCAATTACACTTTTAGAGAAACATCTTCTGACACCTCTCTGCCACCTCCTAACGTGACGAAAGGCAAAGAATGACTGGGGTAATGAGGAAGTGAGAGGGATATTTAAGCCTTTGGCTGGGGTGTCTTTGCCTCCTCCTGGTGGCCAGGTGTTGTATTTTCCAACAGTAAGGAATGAAGCCATGGACTCTCCCTATCTTAGGAAGGAAATATATATACATACATTTTTCAAATCCAGAGTGCCTTTGCGCAAAAAAACCCCATTCTAATCTACTTCTATTATCAAATTTATTTTGCTTTCTTGGAATCCTTTGGTGAAAAGCAAGTAGGTAGACTAAGGAGACTGCATGTGTCTGGAACACAATATAGCAGCAATGTTGCAAAAAGGATTTTAACAATGTTATACATATTCTCTTCAACTTGGAAACGTTTTTGCAAATTGTATGCTCTGTATAAATCACGAAAGATAAAATTAGGGTTTCATGACGGTATATAGATATGGATAATACGCGTTTTATACAGATCAGCATATGGATGGATGAATAGCTTTGATAATATTTTAGGTTACTCTTGATATCTTGGAAATAATGGAAGACAATTGATTTCTGGAGGGAAAAGGAGTATTTCAGAAGTTGAGAGGAGAAAGATAAAAAAAAGTCTATGGGCCAAACCAGGCAACAATAGAGGGAAATTATAGGCATATAGCAAATATTTTGCTGGGAATGAGGCACAATATGACCAGCATTGGCTAATATGCTCTGGTCTGAAACAAACTGGGAAAAGAAAACATTAGCAATAAGCCCAATATTATGAGCAACCTAATTGTTTTATTTAATGAGAAATATTTAGATATAAATTCAAGTTGACAGTGGTTCTTACACGGATGGACACTTTGCTACTACCTTGGTTTGATTCACTAGCTTAATAGCAGCACAATATAAAAAAATAGTACCATATAGGTGCTAGTTGGTTTCTGTCAAGTTCACACGCAAACGTACCCCTCTCTTACATGTCACGTTCCCGTGCGTCCGACTCCTCCATACCGCATGCCCCACTGCACCGGTGGAAGCATACGGGACATTCGTCTGGGCTCCCTGGAACTTTACATGATCCAGACCTCTCCCTGCAGCCACCATGCACACACTGAATACTTCTTAGGCACGTGCACACTCACGCCGCCTCTTAAAGGAACAGGTACTCAAACCACACCTGGTACATTGGATATCCCATTCCAAGACCATGGACATTAATATAGAGTTAGTCCCCATTTGTGTCTATAACAGCTGGGAAGGTTTTCCACAAGATTTTGGAGTGTGTCTGTGGGAACTTGTGCCCATTCAGCCAAAAGACAAGGTCTGGCTCGTAATAGCTGTTCTAATTTATCCCATAAGTGTTCAATGGTGTTGAGGCTAGGGCTCTGTGCCACTTGAGTTCTCCTACATTAAACTTATCAAGCCCTCTCTTCATAGACCTCGCTTTATGCACAAGGGCACAGTCATGTTAAACCAGCAAAGGGCTTTCATGAAATGTTGGAAGAACCCACTTGTCCAAACTGTCTTTTTATCCTAGACTAAACCATTAAAAACAGCCCAAAGCCATTACCACTCCAAACTTTATAGTAGGCACTATGAATTCCGGTAGGTAGAGTTCTTTTGACACCAATATTCTTCCATCAGACTGCCAGATAGTGAAGCATTTTCAACTGCTCCAGATTTAAGTGGTGGCGTGCTTCACACCACTCTAGCCGATGTTTGGCATTGTGCATGTTGATGTGAGGCTTGTGTACAGCTGCTCGGCCATGGAAACTCATTTCATGAAGCTCCCAATGTACAGTTCTTTTGTTGTTGTTGCTTCCAGAGGCCATTTGAAATTCTGCAGTGAGTGATGCATGCAACAGATGATAGGCACTTTTTTACATACTACACATTTTAGCACTTGGCAGCCTTGCTCTGTGAGTTTGAGTGATCTACCACCTCATGGCTGGGCTGTTGTTGCTTCTTGATGCTTCCACTCCACACATTTTATCATATAAGATCTAGTAGGGCAAACTGACTTGTGGCAAATGCAGAGGAATCCAAGGATACATCCCTTGTGGCAAGACCAAATGTAAATGAGATTGTGTATTATTCTAAGCAATGACTATGCACATGACTATATTCAAAGTAGCTAATCAATTGTACTGAATAAGACCAAATGTATGTACATGCCAACTGTGCATAGCTGGTTGCCTGGTACACTGGCACTGTATACACACAGCTCCAGATGCTTGGGAAAAAATACACACTAAAGAGTCAAAGTGTAGCAAAATAGTGGTACTTGACATTTCTATAAGTACATTCCAAACAGCTTTTGAAGCTATATGCTTCTGTTACAAAGACTGTCACTGTTAATGTCCACATCCCACAGGGATATGTGATATAGTTGTCGGTCCCTTTAATTTTAGTGGAAAATGTTTAAATGTGTTAAGATATATTTTCATTACAAATATAGGAATAACAGAGAATATAAGAAAAAAAAGTACTATAGTATTTTAACTCCGTTGTAGCCAGAAAGGACAGCACTACATTGTAGCCATATGGTTAAATGCATACAGTTCTTTTTTTCCATGGGAATGAAGTCCACACACATACCTACTCTTGATAACAAGTGCCTAGTTAATTCTCCCATGCCCCTATTGGTGACCCCACTATGCCTACTGACAGTGAAAGAGAGCAGCTGCTACAGATCGACTGAACCCATATTGCTGTTTCTTGTAAGCTGGAAAAGAATTTCACCTTTTGTAATTTCTCAGATTAAACAGTATCCATCAAGCAGGTGCTTATAAAGAAAAAAACCTAAACCCTGACAAGTCAAGCCAGTTACTTTTGGACTGTGTAGATAACCCTGGCATGGTACACAAAACACCCCTTTGTTAAAGTAATTGAGTGTGTATGCAAACCTTGTGTGCCAGGCTATTTACACTTACCTTCTGCACTTGTGTATAGCTTGTACTGGTAACGGATCAAAGCACTCAGCAATGGAACATACAGAGCCTACAGAGATGTTGTGCTCTAAATGGAAAGGGTTACATTACAATATCATAAACAGCTGGAAAATAATCAGTTAGTTATGAGACTAACTGTTGGTACTTGTTCTAAGCTCAGACGTGCAGGATCAAATCCCAGCATAGCCAACCCATGGCTGGATACTATGCAAATCTCTTTGATGGAGTCACTAAGAAAATAGAAAAATCAGCTCCATATTTTTCATAGCAACTACATTTTAGTGACTGCATTTTACTTGCACTGCTTTTATGTTGTGACAGCTCACTATTTGAATATAATACATGATGGATGGTTGCTATGACCTGTTACCAGGGACTTTTTTACCTGAGCTGCTATATTACATAGGCATAAGATAGCCCTTTCATTATAACCAAGACTGCCCCATTGTATACCTCCCAACATTTCCTGGATGTTTTCAGGGACTGGGAGGTGGGTATGGCGTTATCACTGGTGTTCTGTGGGCAGAGCCATGACTGCTGGAAGGACTTTCTGGTGTTCTATGGGTGAGGTTGAGTCTCCTTGTGCACTGAAGGAGTCTGGCAGTTCTCTGTTTCACTTGGAAAACCAGGACATTTATTGCCAAGACAAAGCTACAGGAGCAACAATGGGGCAAAACTTAGAAACCATAAAAATAAATTCCATAATATGTGGGAAGATTGTGACTACCATTGCAATACACTATCCCCACACCCCCTTGCACATTAAACCTATCCATGCTGACACGCCCTTCACATGATGGATCACCCAATCCACAAGGGTGGATATGCAAAATATAGTTACAGTTAAAGCAACATAAAAGTATGAAGGGCTTTACCAACAAAGGTGCCAATTAGCAGGCTGTGACTTTGTAAACAGCTACCATTCAGATCCAGTGTGTACACAGTACATGGATATGGTTTTAACGTAGAATTAAAAAAAGCTAAAGCAGCCTTTTAAAAACACACTTTGCACTACAATAGCATAGTTGCCAACATTTCAAAAAAAATTCCAGGGACACTTTTCAGCAGAGCAAGCAAGCGGGTTACTGGAGTATTGACGACCTACTGTTCAACTGCTCCGCCCACTCAGTTCTGCAATCAAAACACACCCATTTGAAAGTAATAGTATAATTTAGACTTATCCATAGTTTATTATACAGATTACAGCACCAAGCTCTTACACCTACCCAGTCTCTGGAACACATTATGGGCATATGGTTATTTTTACAACACAGCATCAAAATTAGAAAGACAAATAATATGTGAACCCATTCAATAATAATAACAATATTCCATTAGGAATGAATTATATTTAAATAATACACTATATCTATATATCATCTATCTATCTGTATATATGTATGTGCGTGTGTGTGTGTATATACAGGGAGTGCAGAATTATTAGGCAAATGAGTATTTTGACCACATCATCCTCTTTATGCATGTTGTCTTACTCCAAGCTGTATAGGCTCGAAAGCCTACTACCAATTAAGCATATTAGGTGATGTGCATCTCTGTAATGAGAAGGGGTGTGGTCTAATGACATCAACACCCTATATCAGGTGTGCATAATTATTAGGCAACTTCCTTTCCTTTGGCAAAATGGGTCAAAAGAAGGACTTGACAGGCTCAGAAAAGTCAAAAATAGTGAGATATCTTGCAGAGGGATGCAGCACTCTTAAAATTGCAAAGCTTCTGAAGCGTGATCATCGAACAATCAAGCGTTTCATTCAAAATAGTCAACAGGGTCGCAAGAAGCGTGTGGAAAAACCAAGGCGCAAAATAACTGCCCATGAACTGAGAAAAGTCAAGCGTGCAGCTGCCAAAATGCCACTTGCCACCAGTTTGGCCATATTTCAGAGCTGCAACATCACTGGAGTGCCCAAAAGCACAAGGTGTGCAATACTCAGAGACATGGCCAAGGTAAGAAAGGCTGAAAGACGACCACCACTGAACAAGACACACAAGCTGAAACGTCAAGACTGGGCCAAGAAATATCTCAAGACTGATTTTTCTAAGGTTTTATGGACTGATGAAATGAGAGTGAGTCTTGATGGGCCAGATGGATGGGCCCGTGGCTGGATTGGTAAAGGGCAGAGAGCTCCAGTCCGACTCAGACGCCAGCAAGGTGGAGGTGGAGTACTGGTTTGGGCTGGTATCATCAAAGATGAGCTTGTGGGGCCTTTTCGGGTTGAGGATGGAGTCAAGCTCAACTCCCAGTCCTACTGCCAGTTTCTGGAAGACACCTTCTTCAAGCAGTGGTACAGGAAGAAGTCTGCATCCTTCAAGAAAAACATGATTTTCATGCAGGACAATGCTCCATCACATGCGTCCAAGTACTCCACAGCGTGGCTGGCAAGAAAGGGTATAAAAGAAGAAAATCTAATGACATGGCCTCCTTGTTCACCTGATCTGAACCCCATTGAGAACCTGTGGTCCATCATCAAATGTGAGATTTACAAGGAGGGAAAACAGTACACCTCTCTGAACAGTGTCTGGGAGGCTGTGGTTGCTGCTGCACGCAATGTTGATGGTGAACAGATCAAAACACTGACAGAGTCCATGGATGGCAGGCTTTTGAGTGTCCTTGCAAAGAAAGGTGGCTATATTGGTCACTGATTTGTTTTTGTTTTGTTTTTGAATGTCAGAAATGTATATTTGTGAGTGTTGAGATGTTATATTGGTTTCACTGGTAAAAATAAATAATTGAAATGGGTATATATTTGTTTTTTGTTAAGTTGCCTAATAATTATGCACAGTAATAGTCACCTGCACACACAGATATCCCCCTAAAATAGCTATAACTAAAAACAAACTAAAAACTACTTCCAAAACTATTCAGCTTTGATATTAATGAGTTTTTTTGGTTCATTGAGAACATGGTTGTTGTTCAATAATAAAATTAATCCTCAAAAATACAACTTGCCTAATAATTCTGCACTCCCTGTATATATATATATATATATATATATATATATATATATATATATATATATGCAAAAAATTGGTGTATGCGCACTCTCACCAACGTTTAACAACTACCAGGGTGCTATACGGTGTATGATAGAAAAGCAAAAAAAGAAGCACTCACTGGATTTTCATCAAAAAGTGACCAGAAATTTAATGTAGTTTGTGACGTTTCGGGACAACAACAGTCCCTTCCTCTGACAGGGACTGTTGTTGTCCCGAAACGTCACAAACTACATTAAATTTCTGGTCACTTTTTGATGAAAATCCAGTGAGTGCTTCATTTTTTGCTTTTCTATATATATATATATATATATATATATATATATATATATATATATATATATATATATATGCAAACAACAAATGTTGTGCAAAAGAGATTTTCAGGGACATTTCCAGGGACAAAAAAAATTCCAGGGACATACAACAAAATTTAGGGACCGTCCCTGGAAATCAGGGACTGTTGGCAACAATGCAATAGCTTTTGGCAACCAGACACTACTTCAAATGTGCAGAGAAAACAGAATTTATGTTTACCTGATAAATTTCTTTCTCCAACGGTGTGTCCGGTCCACGGCGTCATCCTTACTTGTGGGATATTCTCTTCCCCAACAGGAAATGGCAAAGAGCCCAGCAAAGCTGGTCACATGATCCCTCCTAGGCTCCGCCTACCCCAGTCATTCGACCGACGTTAAGGAGGAATATTTGCATAGGAGAAACCATATGGTACCGTGGTGACTGTAGTTAAAGAAAATAAAATATCAGACCTGATTAAAAAAACCAGGGCGGGCCGTGGACCGGACACACCGTTGGAGAAAGAAATTTATCAGGTAAACATAAATTCTGTTTTCTCCAACATAGGTGTGTCCGGTCCACGGCGTCATCCTTACTTGTGGGAACCAATACCAAAGCTTTAGGACACGGATGAAGGGAGGGAGCAAATCAGGTCACCTAAATGGAAGGCACCACGGCTTGCAAAACCTTTCTCCCAAAAATAGCCTCAGAAGAAGCAAAAGTATCAAACTTGTAAAATTTGGTAAAAGTGTGCAGTGAAGACCAAGTCGCTGCCCTACATATCTGATCAACAGAAGCCTCGTTCTTGAAGGCCCATGTGGAAGCCACAGCCCTAGTGGAATGAGCTGTGATTCTTTCGGGAGGCTGCCGTCCGGCAGTCTCGTAAGCCAATCTGATGATGCTTTTAATCCAAAAAGAGAGAGAGGTAGAAGTTGCTTTTTGACCTCTCCTTTTACCTGAATAAACAACAAACAAGGAAGATGTTTGTCTAAAATCCTTTGTAGCATCTAAATAGAATTTTAGAGCGCGAACAAC
Source organism: Bombina bombina (assembly GCF_027579735.1). Classification (NCBI taxonomy): domain Eukaryota; kingdom Metazoa; phylum Chordata; class Amphibia; order Anura; family Bombinatoridae; genus Bombina; species Bombina bombina. The sequence continues at coordinate 1,428,859,847 of NC_069499.1, read as the reverse complement.
ATCCAAATTGTGCAACAAACGTTCCTTCTTTGAAACTGGTTTTGGACACAGAGAAGGTACGATAATCTCCTGGTTAATGTTTTTGTTAGAAACAACTTTTGGAAGAAAACCAGGTTTAGTACGTAAAACCACCTTATCTGCATGGAACACCAGATAAGGAGGAGAACACTGCAGAGCAGATAATTCTGAGACTCTTCTAGCAGAAGAAATCGCAACTAAAAACAAAACTTTCCAAGATAATAACTTAATATCAACGGAATGTAAGGGTTCAAACGGAACCCCCTGAAGAACTGAAAGAACTAAATTGAGACTCCAAGGAGGAGTCAAAGGTTTGTAAACAGGCTTGATTCTAACCAGAGCCTGAACAAAGGCTTGAACATCTGGCACAGCTGCCAGCTTTTTGTGAAGTAATACCGACAAGGCAGAAATCTGTCCCTTCAGGGAACTTGCAGATAATCCTTTTTCCAATCCTTCTTGAAGGAAGGATAGAATCCTAGGAATCTTAACCTTGTCCCAAGGGAATCCTTTAGATTCACACCAACAGATATATTTTTTCCAAATTTTATGGTAAATCTTTCTAGTCACAGGCTTTCTGGCCTGAACAAGAGTATCGATAACAGAATCTGAGAATCCTCGCTTCGATAAAATCAAGCGTTCAATCTCCAAGCAGTCAGCTGGAGTGAAACCAGATTCGGATGTTCGAACGGACCCTGAACAAGAAGGTCTCGTCTCAAAGGTAGCTTCCAAGGTGGAGCCGATGACATATTCACCAGATCTGCATACCAAGTCCTGCGTGGCCACGCAGGAGCTATCAAGATCACCGACGCCCTCTCCTGCTTGATCCTGGCTATCAGCCTGGGGATGAGAGGAAAAGGCGGGAACACATAAGCTAGTTTGAAGGTCCAAGGTGCTACTAGTGCATCCACTAGAGCCGCCTTGGGATCCCTGGATCTGGCCCCGTAGCAAGGAACTTTGAAGTTCTGACGAGAGGCCATCAGATCCATGTCTGGAATGCCCCACAGGTGAGTGACTTGGGCAAAGATTTCCGGATGGAGTTCCCACTCCCCCGGATGCAATGTCTGCCGACTCAGAAAATCCGCTTCCCAATTTTCCACTCCTGGGATGTGGATAGCAGACAGGTGGCAGGAGTGAGACTCCGCCCAAAGAATAATTTTGGTTACTTCTTCCATCGCTAGGGAACTCCTTGTTCCCCCCTGATGGTTGATGTACGCAACAGTCGTCATGTTGTCTGATTGAAACCGTATGAACCTGGTCCTCGCAAGCTGGGGCCAGGCCTGGAGAGCATTGAATATCGCTCTCAGTTCCAGAATATTTATCGGTAGAAGAGATTCTTCCCGAGACCAAAGACCCTGAGCTTTCAGGGATCCCCAGACCGCGCCCCAGCCTATCAGACTGGCGTCGGTCGTGACAATGACCCACTCTGGTCTGTGGAACATCATCCCTTGAGACAGATTGTCCAGGGACAGCCACCAACGGAGTGAGTCTCTGGTTCTCTGATTTACTTGTATCTTCGGAGACAAGTCTGTATAGTCCCCATTCCACTGACTGAGCATGCACAGCTGTAATGGTCTTAGATGAATGCGCGCAAAAGGAACTATGTCCATCGCCGCCACCATCAACCCGATCACTTCCATGCACTGAGCTATGGAAGGAAGAGGAACGGAATGAAGTATCCGACAAGAGTCCAGAAGCTTTGTTTTTCTGGCCTCTGTTAGAAAGATCCTCATTTCTAAGGAGTCTATAATTGTTCCCAAGAAGGGAACCCTTGTTGACGGGGATAGAGAACTCTTTTCCACGTTCACTTTCCAGCCGTGAGATCTGAGAAAGGCCAGGACAATGTCCGTGTGAGCCTTTGCTTGAGGAAGGGACGACGCTTGAATCAGAATGTCGTCCAGGTAAGGTACTACTGCAATGCCCCTTGGTCTTAGCACCGCTAGAAGGGACCCTAGTACCTTTGTGAAAATCCTTGGAGCAGTGGCTAATCCGAAAGGAAGCGCCACGAACTGGTAATGTTTGTCCAGGAATGCAAACCTTAGGAACCGATGATGTTCCTTGTGGATAGGAATATGTAGATACGCATCCTTTAAATCCACCGTGGTCATGAATTGACCTTCCTGGATGGAAGGAAGGATAGTTCGAATGGTTTCCATCTTGAACGATGGGACCTTGAGAAATTTGTTTAAGATCTTGAGATCTAGGATTGGTCTGAACGTTCCCTCTTTTTTGGGAACTATGAACAGATTGGAGTAGAACCCCATCCCTTGTTCTCTTAATGGAACAGGATGAATCACTCCCATTTTTAACAGGTCTTCTACACAATGTAAGAACGCCTGTCTTTTTATGTGGTCTGAAGACAACTGCGACCTGTGGAACCTCCCCCTTGGGGGAAGTCCCTTGAATTCCAGAAGATAACCCTGGGAGACTATTTCTAGCGCCCAAGGATCCAGAACATCTCTTGCCCAAGCCTGAGCGAAGAGAGAGAGTCTGCCCCCCACCAGATCCGGTCCCGGATCGGGGGCCAATATTTCATGCTGTCTTGGTAGCAGTGGCAGGTTTCTTGGCCTGCTTTCCCTTGTTCCAGCCTTGCATTGGTCTCCAAGCTGGCTTGGCCTGAGAAGTATTACCCTCTTGCTTAGAGGACGTAGCACCTTGGGCTGGTCCGTTTTTACGAAAGGGACGAAAATTAGGTCTATTTTTTGCCTTGAAGGGCCGATCCTGAGGAAGGGCGTGGCCCTTACCCCCAGTGATATCAGAGATAATCTCTTTCAAGTCAGGACCAAACAGCGTTTTCCCCTTGAAAGGAATGTTTAGTAGCTTGTTCTTGGAAGACGCATCAGCCGACCAAGATTTCAACCAAAGCGCTCTGCGCGCCACAATAGCAAACCCAGAGTTCTTAGCCGCTAACTTAGCCAATTGCAAAGAGGCGTCTAGAGTGAAAGAATTAGCCAATTTGAGAGCATTGATTCTGTCCATAATCTCCTCATAAGGAGGAGAGTCACTATCGAGCACCTTAAGCAGTTCATCAAACCAGAAATATGCGGCAGTAGTGACAGGGACAATGCATGAAATGGGTTGTAGAAGGTAACCCTGCTGAACAAACATCTTTTTAAGCAAACCTTCTAATTTTTTATCCATAGGATCTTTGAAAGCACAACTATCCTCTATGGGAATAGTGGTGCGTTTGTTTAAAGTAGAAACCGCTCCCTCGACCTTGGGGACTGACTGCCATAAGTCCTTTCTGGGGTCGACCATACCATTTTACATAGTTTCTCTGGGATGACTAAATTTTCACAATCATCCAGAGTGGATAATACCTCCTTAAGCAAAATGCGGAGATGTTCCAATTTAAATTTAAATGTAATCACATCAGATTCAGCCTGCTGAGAAATGTTCCCTAAATCAGTAATTTCTCCCTCAGACAAAACCTCCCTGGCCCCCTCAGATTGGGTTAGGGGCCCTTCAGAGATATTAATATCAGCGTCGTCATGCTCTTCAGTAACTAAAACAGAGCAGCCACGCTTACGCTGACAAGGGTTAATTTTGGCTAAAATGTTTTTGACAGAATTATCCATTACAGCCGTCAATTGTTGCATAGTAAGGAGTATTGGCGCGCTAGATGTACTAGGGGCCTCCTGAGTGGGCAAGACTCGTGTAGACGAAGGAGGGAATGATGCAGTACCATGCTTACTCCCCTCACTTGAGGAATCATCTTGGGCATCATTGTCATTATCACATAAATCACATTTATTTAAATGAATAGGAATTCTGGCTTCCCCACATTCAGAACACAGTCTATCTGGTAGTTCAGACATGTTAAACAGGCATAAACTTGATCAGAAAGTACAAAAAACGTTTTAAAATAAAACCGTTACTGTCACTTTAAATTTTAAACTGAACACACTTTATTACTGCAATTGCGAAAAAACATGAAGGAATTGTTCAAAATTCACCAAATTTTCACCACAGCGTCTTAAAGCCTTGAAAATATTGCACACCAATTTTGGAAGCTTTAACCCTTAAAATAACGGAACCGGAGCCGTTTTAAGCTTTAAACCCCTTTACAGTCCCTGGTATCTGCTTTGCTGAGACCCAACCAAACCCAAAGGGGAATACGATACCAAATGACGCCTTCAGAAGTCCTTTATAAGTATCAGAGCTCCTCTCACATGCGACTGCATGCCATGCCTCTCAAAAACAAGTGCGCAACACCGGCGCGAAAATGAGACTCTGCCTATGCTTTGGGAAAGCCCCTAAAGAATAAGGTGTCTAAAACAGTGCCTGCCGATATTATTATATCAAAATACCCAGATAAAATGATTCCTCAAGGCTAAATATGTGTTAATAATCAATCGATTTAGCCCAGAAAAAGTCTACAGTTTAAATAAGCCCTTGTGAAGCCCTTATTTACAATCGTAATAAACATGGCTTACCGGATCCCATAGGGAAAATGACAGCTTCCAGCATTACATCGTCTTGTTAGAATGTGTCATACCTCAAGCAGCAAGGGACTGCAAACTGTTCCCCCAACTGAAGTTAATTGCTCTCAACAGTCCTGTGTGGAACAGCCATGGATTTTAGTTACGGTTGCTAAAATCATTTTCCTCATACAAACAGAATTCTTCATCTCTTTTCTGTTTCTGAGTAAATAGTACGTACCAGCACTATTTGAAAATAACAAACTCTTGATTGAATAATGAAAAACTACAGTTAAACACTAAAAAACTCTAAGCCATCTCCGTGGAGATGTTGCCTGTACAACGGCAAAGAGAATGACTGGGGTAGGCGGAGCCTAGGAGGGATCATGTGACCAGCTTTGCTGGGCTCTTTGCCATTTCCTGTTGGGGAAGAGAATATCCCACAAGTAAGGATGACGCCGTGGACCGGACACACCTATGTTGGAGAAATGGCATCAGATTGTAATTCTATTAGAAAGCTTTCAGTAGGCAAAGTTATAAACACTAAAATCAAATCTCTTACAATAACTATTAGTACAGCCATGCATCACTGCAGTATAAATGCTTATTGAAAAAAGGATCATAGGAAATACCCGTCTTTAACAACATAGTAAAATAGTACAATTTTATAAATGTTTTCACTATTTTAAAAGCACAATATCTGATCATTTGACTTCACATAAAATGCAGCATTTGGAGCTTTTCACAGAGGGCAACAATGCATTTGGTTGCGAAATATCACTCCACTAGTAAGTTTGCTTAATGGAATATATACCAAATTTGGCAGTTTTGTGGCCTTGGGGATGCTTCTTATTTATTAGCACATATTGCAATATGCTTTCTAATAGTGTTTGATATGTGCTGCCGGGCATATCAAATATCACTAGAATATAATTCCAAAATCTGTTCACTGTCACTTTGAGAAGGGTGGACATTCTAATCTAGACTATACAACAAAGACAGTGACAAATACAGTTTAAGGGAAATTAAGCATCTAGTAATTACAATATATTTCTTTCTTTCTTTAGAATGCAATATAAGCAAATCTAAACAATTGAAAACAAATTAAATATAATAGCAAAGTCTAAACATTTTTACAGCAAATTAACATCTTGTTTACTGCAATTATTTTAATAGCTAAACTCCATTACCACTTATTTGGAGGAGACAATATGGACTTCTAGAGAAGAAAATGCTATCTTAGTATAATATGCATTGCTTTTCAGTTATCTGCTAAATACACCATTTTCAGAGCTTAATTATATGAAAAGGGGTCAAAAAATAAAATAGGTAAAGTAAATTAAAAAGATGTTTTATTACAGCGGTCACAAAGACCGCTGCTCCATAACTTGTCCGCCTGCTCTGAGAAGGCGGACAGACATCGCCGGAAATCAACCCGATCGAGTACGATTGATTGACACCCCCTGCTGGCGGCCTATTGGCCGCGAGTCTGCAGAGGGCGGCATTGCACCAGCAGCTCTTGTGAGCTGCTGGTGCAATGCTGAATACGGCGAGCGTATTGCTCGCCGTATTCAGCGAGGTCTGTCGGACCTGATCCGCACTGTCGGATCAGGTCCGACAGACCTTGATAAATATGGGCCCCTATCTGAATCATGAAAGAAAACTATTGGATTCAGTGTCCCTTTAATGAAGCTTGCAAATAATAAAAAAATATGCAAACAGGAGACAGCGCAATCCTCGGTTCAAGGTAATTTATTAAACTTCTTTAAAACATGCAATAAACAGTTGCCCTTACTAGCCGTAAGTAGATAAAAGTCCGCATCTGTGACGGATGTGAACAGAAGCTCTGAGGACCACGTAGATCGCAACCATCAGCAGGGACTCCAACAGATTATTTTTCTCATTCTTTTTCTCATGTATGTTTGGACTTTTATCTACTTATGGCTAGTAAGTGCAATTGTTTATTGCATGTTTTAAAGAAGTTTAATAAATTACCTTAAATCGAGGATTGCGCTGTCTCCTTTTTGCATATTTTAGATTTTTGTTTTTGGCTTGTGAAAGAGAAACCCACAGGTTTGAGCACAGTAGCATTCCCCAAGAAGGATTCAAGTGTGGAGTGTTTCTGGGAGTCATTGATATGCTCTGACTTTTGAATACATTTGTCACTCCATCGGAACTGTGTCATTGAAAGTGTAACCATTTATGAGGTTATTCCTCTTTTAGGTAGCGCTGCTATTTTTGTGTATTTTTAAAAATAATAAAAAAAAACTATTATAATTTGGGTATGGTATAATGATTGGTTGCTTCATCTTGAAAATCAAGCAAGCAACCAATCATTATACCATACCCAAAAGAAAGTTTACATATTCATGAATCAAACACATCATCAATGCACTGAGATGCTTCCTGTTAGAGCAGCGATGCCTGTCATTAGTATGCAACGGAACTGCAATGTGCATGTGCAGCTCATGTGTGCCTACACAGATCCTACTTAAGTAGCCCATTGTGATAGTATTCTGATAATGAATCCGACAGTGGGTTTGGAAACAAATTATTTTAAGATTAAAAGTGCAGGATTAACCATATTTTATATTTATTTTATATTGTATTATAATGTAAAAGAAGAAAAAAAAAAAAAAGTTAAGGTTCCATATCATTTTAATGAATAGCTGAAGCTTAAAACCCCAGTATACAACCTTCTACATTCCACTTCCAATCACATCATATGATGAATAGATATGTGCTTTATATATGTAACTAAATAGTTCATCTAGCCTTGAAATGGAAGACAGCCTGAAGTAGGAGATAACCTATCATAAATGTATAACACATTTTGCCTAACATGATCTAAAATTTCTAAAGGCAGACAGAGGAAATCGTATGTATCCTACACATACAAAAAGCCACTGATATAATTAATTACATCCCTTAGGACAAATAAAAAGACACTAATATTACATAACTGTGAAGCTTCCTAAGGTTTGGAGGATATTTGGTTTGATATTATTGTCTCCAAGGCAAAACTACATTAATACCACAGATAAGCAATTAAAGGGATACATGCCATCATAAACCACTCTGTACTTATGGCAGCATATTTATCTGAATAGTCCCTGTGAAAACCAAAGTGAATAAATTGCATGGGCAGGGCTCAGGTTACATTTAAAAAAGAAAAATAAGGGTAACTCCTCTTGTAAAAATCCCAAAATATTTTTATTAGACAGGATCAGACACAGAACACCACAACGTTTCGGGGTCAGTACCCCTTAGTCATGTGACTAAGGGGTACTGACCCCGAAACGTTGTGGTGTTCTGTGTCTGATCCTGTCTAATAAAAATATTTTGGGATTTTTACAAGAGGAGTTACCCTTATTTTTCTTTTTTATACTCTATTGCTGGGAGTGTGGCAGTCACTCCAAAGGAGTACCCTCTATTTTGGGGTTTGAAGCCGGTGCTGGATAATTCTCATTTCATATATTATATTAGAAAGTTGTTAAAAATGGCATGCTCTAGTCTATCTGAATCATGAAAGAAAAAATGTGGGTTCAGTATCCTTTTAACGGCCAGCGCCGTACCCTTAAGGGCCTCTCTCTGCTGCAATCTCGCTAAAAGTAGTGAGATTGCACTATTTCTGCATGCCCCACGAGTGGGGCAGTACAGAAATAGAGTTGCAGAGTTACCGATGTTACTCTCTGCATAGGGCAGCGGTGGTGCCGATCGTTGGTGGCGTGGGAGAGTTAGGAGGGAGGCGGGTGAGCGGCCCATCACTGGAGGGGGGAGGAAACGGCTGGGACCGCTACATTATAGAAAAGAAAACTCTCAGAGCGGCAGGATGGGGAAAGGAGGGAGGGGGAGCAGGGAGAGGGGGTGTCCTGGATCATACTGTGAAGGTAGGATTAGAGGGTGGGAAAGCGATCGGGGAGGGGGTAAATGAGGTGGGGGACAGCTACACTACAGACAAAATGTGTGGGGGGGTTTTATTACATAAAATTGCCAAATTTTGGAAAACTGGGTACTGGCGGACAGCTGCCAGTACCTAAGATAGTGGTAATTAGTTAGGGGGAGGGTTAGAAATCTTTTTTGGGAGGGATCAGGGAGGCGGGAAGGTAAGGGGGTAATCCTACACTAAGGACAATAATAATAATAAACATTTTTTTTTTTAAAAAAGGAAAAAAAGGTGTAAAACTGCATACTGTCAGACTGTCTGCCAGTACGTAAGATGGGGGGGTGACCGTTGGGGGGTGGGGGAGAGAATAGAGCTGTTTGAGAGGGATCATGGAGGGATCAGGGGGTGGGAAGTGTCAGGTGGGAGATTGATCTCTACACTAAAACTAAAATTAACCTTACAAGCTACCTAATTAACCCCTTCACTGCTGGGAATAATAAAAGTGTAGTGCACAGCTGCAATTAGCGGTCTTCTAATTACCAAAAAGCAATGGCAAAGCCATATATGTCTGCTATTTCTGAACAAAGGGGATCCTAGAGAAGCTTTTACAACTATTTTTGCCATGATTGCAAAAGCTGTTTGTAAATAATTTCAGTGAGAAACCTAAAGTTTGTGAAAAAGTTAACTATTTTTTTCTATTTGATTGCATTTGGCGGTGAAATGGTGGCATGAAATATACCAAAATGGGCCTAGATCAATACTTTGGGTTGTCTACTAAAAAATATATATATATAGTTTTGATCGGTAAATAGAAAAAAACAAGGCTCTATTTCTGTTTAAATGGAGAGATGGCAAAAATGCTAAAAATGCTCTGGTCTTTTGGGGAAGTTTTAGTTTGAAATGCCCGGTCCTTAAAGGTAAGGTAAAGTTAAACTAAGTACTTTACGACTTCTTAAAATATATTAAAATTTAGATCAACTTTAATTCATCATTTTTTTTTAATTTTAGTACATAGCAATAAATGTTATCATTTACTTATCCGACGTTCCTATTGTATCCTCCACCCGACATCTTGTGACATTTGATTGACATTCTCCCTCTATATCGGCATCCAATCATCGTTTTCTCCACATGGTGTTCAGCTCGAACATTGGGACATCACAAGATCGCTATGCGCATGCGTTCAACGTCAGGAATGCAATTTCATGAGTGTGCTCATTCATGAGACGCGCATGCTCTCTTTCAATTGATAGACAAATAGGCTTGGAATTGATCATATCTCAGCGATCACTGTCTAAGTAAGTATCGTTTCTAACTTCTGTAAAAAACTTATTGAATTCTATCTTTTTATACAATTTTAAGTACATTTGAAATAGTATTACCGATGTTTCAAATAATATAATTAATATAAAGTAACGCATGCGCATAAGTAAATTTAATGTGGGTGGGACCGCTCTCAGTCACTGAACAGTAAAAGACGGAAGTAGGAGCAGTCGGGTAAGAAACGGCGCAAAGAAAAAAAAAATTAGAGAGAAATATCATAGAAACAAAAAAAAAATTAGCGACTAGTTTATTATAAGAATGAAGAATGTTTATGTGTAATATCAATGTGTAAAATTTACCTTCACTTTAAGTGGTTAAGCGATTCATGTGTTGAATATAGCAGGGTCCTGAATCCTACAGAATACACTGCAGCCTTTCCAGGGCAGTGGAAAAACACAATTGTTCAGAAAAAGATGTCAAGAAAACAAAATATATTAAATGTACATTATTTATTTTATTTATTTATTTTATTTAACATTAAGCAAATTCAAACTTTCCTTAAATACATAGTACATATTAAAAGCATATTAAAAGCACATTAAACATCTCTTTTGTGTACAAATTGTGCTTATCCCACGCTCCCTAGAGAACCTAAATTCTATAACCTGCAAATTAAATAGATGGTTTAGCAATTTTCAATATTTTGAAAACCCAGGTTAAATTTTTTGCTTTTTGGACTCTCTAGGGAGCGTGAGACAAGAGCTATTTTAAAACAATAGCAGCTCGGTCCAGCTGTCCCTCTGAGACAGTCACATGTCCCTATTAGCAGAATTTCACTTAGCCCTCGGAGCACCCAGACACGCCCACAAACTACCCAGACACACCCACTGAGCACCTGGGCACGCCCACAATCCCACCCACTGACCACCCATGATCGCACCCCTCCCAACACAGCTCCACCCACAAAACAGTAACATGACCCCATCAACCTTTTACCTCGAACAACTAAATATTCAGTTCTGATTAAACAAGCAGTTATCTTATCTCTTCATTAATTTAGAAAAGGCCATCATATTTGTAAGGAAGATTTGTGACAAGAGTATACATTGTGATTGGCTTCACACAACTGTAATCAAAAGAAAAATATCTGTTAAAAATTGTAATGGCAGAAGTTTAACAATTATACCTCCAAAGTTTTTTTTTTTATATTATACATAGATGATGATAGATAGAATGATCCCAGATATAGTGCTGGAATAAATGCGTATCTTCAAAATTGCTAAAGATGCTCATGAACAATTACTGCCATCCCCAAAAGATGTTTCTTGTGCAATGCTGCCCCCTGCTCCGTCTGGCACAACCAATTGCAAATACGAGTAAATGTCGGGGTGATTGATCTCGCTACCTCTGAGGTGGCGAAGAAGCAGTTTTTTGCTCATGCGAGCCTGCTCCACACAGCCTAAAATGCTGCAAATGCAGCTTTATAACCACTTTTAACAACAAAGTAGGGTCACTACTGAAATATAAGGTGTGCTAAATATACAGGTGTAAAAATCAAAAAAGATATATAGATTAAAAATATAAATATTGTAATGGTGATAATGCAAAGCATCCCAGAAGTAGACACAGATCCAGAACGCAGGCCAGTCTCCAAGGATAAACCAATCACAAGCTCAGTGTCCTTGTGTTGTTTTCCACCACAAATATTCAGTAATCAGTTTCCTACGTTTGCACTCTCAACCTCCCGGATATTGCAGGATTGTCCTCAGTTTGAATGTCTGCCCACAGTCTCCCTCTTCAGGAAAATGTCTTGCTTTCCATAAACTGATCTGGCTCCACCCATTACATGCTCAACTCCACAGAGCACCATCCATGGCGCCTATGGCTCCGCCGATGACACGGCTGCAGCCCTTTATTATTATTATCGGTTATTTGAAGAGCGCCAACAGATTCCGCAGCGCTATAAACAAAGGCGGAATACAACAAAACAATTATAGGGATCAAATGGGTAGAGGGCCCTGCCAAGAGTTGCACTGTTGTAGTCAGCACTTAAGAAGGTGATCTACAAACAGCTGGACTCTTAGGCTTACATGCTAAAGGGGTTCAGAGGATAGCTCACGGCTCTGCCCACAAAGCACTCGAAAGTCACTGCCCTTATGCTTGAAATTCACTGCTGGATGCACTTGTGGCTTCAGAAAAAATCATAACCACTTTTATGCTGATGAGAACTAAATCTGTCTTTCCTCTCCCGATATCTCTCCATGTTTATTTAACCAGATTACAAACCAGTGCGTCTATCAGACATGCTTGAGGATCCCCCGAACTGGACCAGTAGTTTGGAAGCTTGGCATTTTGTCGAGATGCCATGAGGTCCAAGTCCGGAATCCCCCATCTGGATATCAACCTGGAGAATACCTCCGGGTGAAGTTCCCATTCCCCTGGATGGAAAGTCTGTCTGCTTAGGAAGTCCACTTCCCAGTTGTCTACTCCCAGGATATGGATAGCTGACAGACAGCAACAGTGGTCCTCCGCCCACTGAATGATCCGAGACACCTCCCTCATAGCTAGAGAACTCAGAGTTCCCCCCTGGTGGTTGATGTACGCAACTGAAGTTATGTTGTCCGACTGGAACCTGATGAACTGGCTCAAGGCCAACTGAGGCCAGGCCAACAGCGCATTGTAAATTGCTCTCAGCTCTAAGATGTTGATCGGGAGTTCGGACTCCTCTCAAGTCCAAAGACCCTGAGCCCACTAGACTGGCATCTGTAGTTACTACCACCCAAGAAGGTCTCCGAAAGCAGGTGCCCTGGGTCAGGTGATCCAGAGATAGCCACCACCGGTAGAGAAACATTTGTCTCCTGGTCCAGAGCTAGCTTTGGAGATAGATCCATATAATCTCCGTTCCACTGACAGAGCATGCACAACTGCAGAGGTCTCAGATGAAATTGGGCAAATGGAACGATGACCATGGCAGCCACCATTAGACCAATTACCTCCATACATTGGGCAATTGAGGGACGAGGCGTCTCCTGCAGGGATCAGCAAGACAATAGGAGCTTGTCCGTTCTGGTCTCCGTCAGGAAGATCTTCATCAGGACAGAGTCTATGATTGTCCCTAGGAACATTACTCTTGTTGCTGGAACCAGAGAACTCTTCTCCAGATTCACCAATCACCCGTGAAACTGGAGGAAGGCCAGTAACCTCTCTGTGTGTGATGCTGAAGGGAAGAAGGGAAGAAGCCTGAATCAGTATATTGTCTGCTATCCCCCCGGATCGGACCACCGCCAAGAGAGCTCCTAGAACCTTTGAGAATATCCTGGGAGCCGTGGCAAGACCGAACAGTAAGGCCACAAACTGAAAGTGACAATCTAGAAATGCAAACTTCAGGAACTTGTGATGATCCCTATGAATGGGAACATGTAAGTATGCATCCTTGAGATCTATGGTCGTCATATACTAACCCTCTTAGATCAAGGGAAAAATTGTCCGAATGGTCTCCATATTGAAGGACGGAACCTTGAGGAATTTGTTGAGGCATTTTAAATCTAGAATTGGGCGGAAAGTCCCCTCTTTTTTGGTGACCACAAAAAGGTTTGAGTACAATCCCAGACCCTGTTCCAACCTTGGAATGGGTACAATCACTCCCAGGGCCGAAAGATCTTTGACACACTTTAAGAATGCCTCTCTCTTTATCTGGTTTGCAGATAATCTGAAAAGGTGAAACCTGCCTGGGAGGACAACCCTTGAATTCTAATTTCCACTGCCCATGGATCTGGAACGTCTCTTAACCAAACCTGAGCGAACTGAGAAAGTCTGCCCCCTACTTGATCCAAGTCTGGATCGGGGGCAACCCCTTCATGCAGACTTAGAGTCGGGCGCAGGCTTCTTGGCCTGCTTGTGGTTATTAATTATTTCCCTTACACCAGGATTGGTTTAATTTCCAGGATGGTTTGTTATTATCCTGTTTGGACGAGGACGAGGATGACTTACCTCTAAAGTTACGAAAGGAATGAAAATTACTCTAACGTCCCTTTGACTTGCTCCTTTTATCCTGGGGCAGAAAAGACCCTTTTCCGGCTGTGATATCAGAAATGATTTCTGCAGAACCCGGTCCAAATAAGGTCTTCCCCTTCTAAGGAAAAGCCATCAGTTAACCTTAGACAAACATGAGCTGACCAAGGGTTTAACCATAAAGCCCGTCTGGCCAAAAGTGCAAAACTTGAGGCCTTAGCTCCCAGTCTAAGGGCCTGAAGGACCACGTCAGCGATATAGGAATTGACGAACTTGAGAGCTCTTATCCTGTCCTGGATCTCATCTAGGGGTGTCTCCTCCTGTAGAGATTCCATCAATGCCTCAAACCAGTATGAGGTTGCACTAGTTACCATGGCAATACATACCACCGGTTGCCATTAAAGACCAAGATGTACATACATCTTTTTTAAATAGGCCTCCATCTTCTTATCCATTGGATCTTTGAAGGAGCAACTATCTTCAATAGGTATAGTATTTCTCTTAGCCAAAGTAGAAATGGCACCTTCTACCTTGGGCACCGCAGCCTTAATAGATGACTCTACCGGAAACATTTTTCTAAACACCGGTGACGGTGTAAAAGCCACTCCTGGGCTATGATATCCTTAGCCCTATCTGGTACCGGGAAGACCTCTGAAGAGGAAGGAACATCAAAAAAACTATTACGTTTATTGGACTTCTTAGGCTTGATCACTGCCGGAGTCTCAGAGTCATCCAATGTAGCTAAAACCTTCTTTAATAGTAACCGAAGGTGTTCCAGCTTAAACCTGAAGGAAGATCCTTCACCATCAGATAAAAGCATTACACTGTCGGAATCTGAAATTTCACACTCTGAGTGAGAGTCCTCCTCATCCTCTGATCTTAGAGGAACCTGAGGTTCAGAGTTAGGAACAGATACCCTAGTTTTTGAATTTTTAGACTTCCTCTTGCTCTTCCCTGAAAATCTGGGAAACTCGGCCAAAGCTGCAGATACCCCTGAGGATACCTGTGCAGCAATCTCTGCCTTTAAAAATGTTTCACTGGGAGTAAGAGAGGAACCTCAGGACACAGTGTTAAATGCCATAGAGGCTTGGGACGAAATAGGGGAAGGCACTGGTAACACCTGGAAAGCATCCTCCTGAGAGACATTAGGCTCCACATTAAAAAACGTATCTTTACCCTGTCTGTTTAACACAGGAAGAACAGAACTGCATAGGGACTGCAATGTGTGCATCTAAACACAATAAACAAGGATTAAACTGAGTGGACTCCTGATCCATGTCAGATATGTCTAGTTATTATCCCAGCCAACCAAAGATAGTTAGATCTATTCTATTAAAACCTTAAATGTCAAAATCAACTTAGATTGAGAGTGAAAGCAAAAAGAAAAAACTAGTTGAAATAATTTTAAAAAACTTAGTAAGAGAAATCTTAACCTCCGACTTAACCTCCCTCCGCACCTCAGTACACTGAGGTGCTCTTACCAACACATGTAGCGGACCTCTAACTTCTAACAGCCTCCGCAGCGAACAGAGCTGAGACAGCAGGCCCGATGACTTAATCAGACGTCTGGAAGGCGCAAAAACCTCCCGCAGACACTGAGAAGGAGGGGGCATGGGCAAAACCTAAACCGCCCGTCGGAGCTGTAGTCAAAAATGAACAATCAGTGCAGCACCCCTACACAAAAAATGAGCCCTGAGATACAACACCAATTGTCCCACACTGTCTCTCCCAAACACACTGTGCCTGTAACATGTCAAAGCGAACCCTGACTCCAGGGGTGAGTTAACATCGTCCCTTACCCATATCCCCGCAGGAAATCTTAAGTGCCTCTCTCCCACCAGGAAGACTCGCACTTACCTGCTCAGCTGTCCGACATGAAGACAGCTTCTAAGTATGAGAGGACACCTCTTCCTCACAGAGACTAGGTCCAGAGTGGATAGCAAAGTAACTAACTTAGATATCTGAGGTCAGGGCAGCATAAATGGAGAAGCGCAGTAAGTACCACTTTGCAAGTTCTCCACCACTTTAAAGCCACCACAGCTCGACCGCAAAGACTAACGTAAAATAAGGCTCTCTCTACATCCCTCTCTCACCTCCCACTTCTCTCGCTACTCCTATCCTCTGGAACTCTTTATCCTGCTCCATCAGGCTGTCTCCAACCTTGCATAGAGTTAGACACTGTTTGAAAACCCATCAATTCAGAGGGGCTTTTATCCTCTGTTTTTCATCCTACCCAAAATAAATCTTGAACTGCTTTGACTCGCTGCTGCATCTACAACACATGGGACAAGTTACCCCAAGCAGCTACAAGCAGGACCCTCTTCCTCATGTACTAGTTTTGTTTAGTCTTCTTTTTTTGTATCTTATCACAAATCTTTGTATATCTCTGTACCAAGTGCTACAGAATTTTGTGGTGCTATACAAATAAACAATAACAATAATACCACTAAGTGTCTGTAATTAAAAGAACACGAAACACAGATAGGGCATGTAATTTTAAACAACTTTCCAACTTATTCCTATTATCAAATTTTCATCATTCTCTTGAGGTTCTCTTTTTAAAAACACGCAGGTAAGCTCAAGAGCAACACTATATGGCAGCAGCAGATGGTAGCACTTTTTTCTGCCATGTAGTGATCCAGACCTACCTAGCCTAGGTATCTCTTCAATAAATCATGCTATGAAAGCAAAGCAAATTTGATAATAGTAGTTCATTAGAAACTTTTATATATACAGTATCTCACAAAAGTGAGTACACCCCTCAAATTTTTGTAAATATTTTATTATATCTTTTCATGTGACAACACTGAAGAAATTGCACTTTGCTACAATATAAAGTAGTGAGTGTACAGCCGGTATGACAGTATAAACTTGCTGTCCCCTCAAAATAACTCAACTCACAGCCATTAATGTCTAAACCATTGGCAACAAAAGTGAGTACACCCCTAAGTGGAAATGTCCAAATTGGGCCCAATTAACCATTTTCCCTCCCCCGTGTCATGTGACTCGTTAGTGTTACAAGGTCTCAGGTGTGAATGGGGAGCAGGTGTGTTAAATTTGGTGTTATCGCTCTCACACTCTCTCATACTGGTCACTGGAAGTTCAACATGGCACCTCATGGCACAGAACTCTCTGAGGAACTGAAGAAAAGAATTGTTGCTCTACATAAAGATTGCCTAGGCTATAAGAAGATTGCCAAGACCCTGAAACTGAGCTGCAGCATGGTAGGCAAGACCATACAGCAGTTTCACAGGACAGGCCTTGCCATGGTCGACCAAAGAATTTGTGTGCATGTGCTCAGCGTCATATTCAGAGGTTGTCTTTGGGAAATAGATATATGAGTGCTGCCAGCATTGCTGCAGAGGTTGAAGGGCTGGGGGGTCAGCCTGTCAGTGCTCAGACCATACACCGCACACTGCATTAAATTGGTCTGCATGGCTGTCATCCCAGAAGCAAGCCTCTTCTAAAGATGATGCACAAGAAAGCCCGCAAACAGTTTGCTGAAGACAAGCAGACTAAGGACATGGATTACTGAACCATGTCATGTGGTCCGATGAGACCAAGATAAATGTATTTGGTTCAGATGGTGTCAAGCGTGTGTGGCGGCAACCAGGTGAGGAGTACAAAGACAAGTGTGTCTTGCCTACAGTCAAGCATGGTGGTGGGAGTGTCATGGTCTGGGCCTGCATGAGTGCTGCTGGCTCTGGTGAGCTACAGTTAATTGAGAGAACCATGAATGCCAACATGTACTGTGCAATACTAAAGCAGAGCATGATCCCCTCCCTTCGGAGATTGGGCCACAGGGCAGTATTCCAACATGATAATGACCCCAAACACACCTCCAAGACGACCACTGCCTTGCTAAAGAAGCTGAGGGTAAAGGTGATGGACTGGCCAAGCATGTCTTTAGACCTAAACCCTATTGAGCATCTGTGGGACATCCTCAAATGGAAGGTGGGGGAGCGCAAGGTCTCTAACATCCACCAGCTCTGTGATGTCGTCATGGAGGAGTGGAAGAGGACTCTAGTGGCAACTTGTGAAGCTCTGGTGAACTCCATGCCCAAGAGGGTTACAGCAGTGCCAGAAAATAATGGTGGCCACACAAAATATTGACACTTTGGGCCCAATTTGGACATTTCCACTTAGGGTGTACTCACATTTGTTGCTAACGGTTTAGACATTAATGGCTGTGTGTTGAGTTATTTTGAGGGGACAGCACATTTACACTGTTATACAGGCTGTATACTCACTACTTTACATTTTAGCAAAGTGTCATTTCTTCAGTGTTGTCACATGAAAAGATATAATAAAATATTTACAAAAATGTGAGGGGTGTACTCACTTTTGTGAAATACTGTATATATATATTTATTTTATAGAAACAGTAAAGCTGGGAATTTCTGCCAAGGTTTTATTTATTTTTTATTTTTTTTCTCTGAATAAATTGGATTATTTGTTAATTAGAAATCATTAAGAAAACAACAGTTACATCAGCTTCTGCTGCATGTTAACCAGTATTCTGGCTTTAAAGAAAATGTTCTGCATTAATGTTGCTTTGATGTTAAAACTTGACATACAGAAAACACAAAGTACCACAGATTAACTATAAGTAGCAAAGCCACGCTGTACATATCACATGGTGTTAACAGTTTGCTTCCAGCTGCATTCAGCATCTGGAATACTTGTGCCACATTCCATACTGATGTTCAGAGAGCGACAGGGTCCTGCTGCTACCAATATTTACAAAATAAATGGGGTTTAATTGGAATTTCTCAAGTAAAACTGCAGAGGAAGGTCAAGGATTTTCTTTTCTCCAGTGACTGTATAAAGATAGGGCAGATTAAAGGGACACTCAAGTCATAATTAAACTTTTATGATTCAGAAAGAGCATGCAATTTTCAAGTGCATAAATTTACAGAATATATGTATTTATGATTGGCTGATGGCTGTCACATGACACAGGGGGAGTGGAAATAGACATTACTTTGAGAAAAAAAAAATTTACTACTCATTTGAAGTTCAGACTAAGGGGGTGATTTATCATCGGTCTGTCCGACATGATCCGCTCAGTGGATCATGTCCAACAGACATCAATGAATGCCGACAGCATACGCTGTATGCATTTATCATTGCACAAGCAGTTCTTGTGCAGTGCCGCCCACTGCAGATTCGTGGCCAATCGGCCGCTAGCAGGGGTTGTCAATCAGCCAGATCGTATGAGATCGGGCGGATTGTTGTTCGCAGCCTCAGAGCAGGCAGACCAGTTAAGGAGCAGCAGTCTTAAGACCGCTGCTTCATAACTGCTGTTTCCGGTGAGCCTTTAATATCATCCCATAATATAAACGTCTTTAGCGTTGATATGATTTTCACTAGAAAAAAAAAATGAAGAAAAGCAAAAAATTAAGCGATGGTAAAGTCAAAATTAAACTTTCAGAATTCAGATAGGGCAAACAATTTTAAGTAACTTTCCAATTTACTTGTATTATGAAACTTGCTTTGTACCCATTGTATCCTTTGTTGAAAATCATGCCTAAGTCTGCTGGGAGCTAGCTGCTCATTGGCTGCTGTATATGTGTATATATATATATATATATATATATATATTAGGGCTGCACGATTAACCGCATATGCGGTTTTAAACCACGATTACCACCACGATTTAAAAACCGCAAGTGTGCAATTTTTAGCCCCACCCAGAAGTGACACCACTCGCCCCATGTGAACAGGCTTAGCGGCGACTAAAGAGAAGATCCTGAGCGCACACGTGACGGGTCCCTCCCTCTGAGCAGTCAGCGTTCCTGGGATGGTCCCGGGGAGAAGGGGCGGGACATAGACTGGGAAGGAGGTTTGTAGTATGAGAGTGGCCCATCGGAATTTGGCACCGACATAACACCGGCTTTTTCATTACAGGCTGTGCTGTGGGATCATGATACTTCCTGTTCTGTCACTACAGTTCCTGTGAGCCCCACATCTTCACATCTGAGGGAAAATATTAACTTGTTCTAATGTTTAAAATGGACTCAGGTCCCTGGGAGGCAGCTGAGAGGCTAAAATGCTAATAAAGTAAACGTATGGAAAATAAAAATGCACCTCATGTGTTTATCGAAGTGTTAGCAAGTGCCATACGTAATACATTGTTTATATATCACTTAGCAACTTTATTATGCACTGTGTGCCCAGCCCTAATATATATATATATATATATATATATATATATATATATATATATATACACACACACACACACACACACAGTATAGGATTGGTCTTCATATTTTTCCAGGGCTGCTTTTTATTCCCAGTCTGTCCAAGGTTGGTTTCAAATTTTTAATGTTTGTACTACATTCTAACATTCGTTTAATGTAATAGTATTTCTAATGATCTCTTTAAAGTGAAGGTAAACTTTGATGAATGAAAGCCCATTTTTTAAAAAATACTATCAAAAACAGGGGCACTTTTATTCATCAAAGTTTAGAAGGCAACTGTTTTGAATAAAAACTTACCTTTATTTTTTTCACAGCCAGAGCAGCTTCCCCCACCCGGAGATCCTCTCTTCACATGTCATCAATGACTAATCCAGCTTCCTCCAATCACGGCATGGCCTCAGGCAATGACTACCCTGGGGGGGAAGTCGTGATTGGAGGAAGCTGGATTATTCATTGATGACGTGTGAAGAGAGGATCTCCGGGTGGGGGAAGCTGCTCTGGCTGTGCAAAGAAGAGAGGTTAGTTTTTTAACAAAACGGCTGCCTTCTAAACTTTGATAAATGAAAGTGCCCCTGTTTTTAATAGTATTTTTAAAAAACAGGCTTTCATTCATCAAAGTTTACCTTCACTTTAAATGTAATATTCGAAACAGAAAAATTTGAATCAATATATTTGTATCTATTATGTATCAATCTACTAAATTCCCTACCACAAGAACTACTGAACTATTGAGAGATAGTAGAAATCAACGTTAAAAAATCAGAAATAACATTCAAATACCGAATTTGAATCGATTTTAGTTCTTATCAGTATTAAATTGTCCACAGAACTATTCATTGTACCAAACAAATACACTTTTAGCACATTCTATCCACAGGCTTCATTATGTATACTTAAAGGGACACAAAACTGTATTTTAGCTTAAACAGATATGAAAACCAACATGTTTCTTTCACAATTCGGATAGAGCATACACATTTAATCAAGCAACTTTCCCTTTTACTTTTATTTTCAAATTTGTTTTGTTCTTTTGGTATTCTTTGTTGAAAGCTAAACCTAGGTAGGCTCATATGCTAATTTCTAAACCCTTGAAGGCAGCCTGTTATCTCAGTGTATTTGCATGTCATATAGATAACATTGTGCTCACTCCTGTGGAGTTATTTAGGAATCAGCACTGATTGGCTAAAATGCAAGTCTGTCAAAATAACTGAGATAAGGGGACAGTCCGCAGAGGCTTAGATACAAGGTAATCATAGAGGTAAAAAGTATATTAATATAATCGTGCTGGTTATGCAAAATGGGGGAAGTAATAATAAAGGGATTACCTATCTTTTTAAACAATACAAATTCTGGAGTAGACTGTCCCTTTAAATGTTTTGAGCCATTTCCAAAATAATGTAATGTAATTTTCACTGGCCTTTGACTCTAACCTGTTTTTGTTGGTCTGATCTTTCTGTGTTAAACTCTATTGTGCATGCGCATATATTATGGGCTAAACTACAAGTGGAGCGCTATTTTAACGTGCGCCCGTAAAGGGGCACACGTTAAATAGCCTGCCAGTTGGTATTACTGAGTGGATCCCAAATATCGCACTCGCGAAAGCACAATTTTTGCGCTCCACTCGTAATCTAGCCCTAAATTTGTTATCCGTGTTGTCTATAGCAAAGGAAACAAGAGCTGTTCACAGACCGTCTATTTCCAAGGAAACCAACAAGCGTCCTGGAAGTTTAAAAAGCACAGCTCTGTATACAACTTATGCAGGGAATATATAGGAAAATATATGAGCTTGTTGGACCTCCAATTTAAAAACCATGGGCCCCTCTGTGACTATAACAGACACAACTCTTCTGGGAAGGCTTTCCGCAAGATTTTGGAGTGCATCTGTGGAATAGGGTCTATTTTTTTCTTGTTTACAGAAAACAATTATGTTTAGTTATGTAAGAAAAATATTCAAATATGGAAAACAGAGGAGCATTTGAGAAATGTCAGTACACTGTTTCTATTATGTCCCTTTAACTCCTTTGCGCATGCAATTTTTTCCATGAGAATGTCTCTAACGCTTTGGTAGTCAAGCGGTTAAAGCAGACATTATCTCTGCTATACAAGATATCAGCCAGTAAGAGTATAAACAAATAAGACATTTTTCTTGCACTGTGTCACACAAGGGATTAGCGCAGATTACGCCGCAGGCAGGAGCTGTGGTATGCAGTCACATCATTGTAGCTCAGGACCTAGACTGACAGGGTGCTAGGTACCTCGCAAGACAGAACGACCAGGCACAAAGAGATCTTTGTACTATCCTGGAAGCTCAGGAAAGACTGACATGCAGTGAATTTTAAATAAGAACCATAGAAAAAAAACACAATCAGCCATTTGACACCCTTTTGCTTCAACATCTAAATGAAAAAGTGTTATAAGACAGGTGTGTCGCCCAATCGAAACTGTCTGTTATTTATTTGCTGACAAAACAACTGACTTCTTCATCATAAAATAACCTAATATATATTCTATGCATTTTGATTATTTTTTGTTTGTGAATTTTCACTCTGTAAATAACATGACGTCATATACTATATATAATTGCTTCAGAATATGTTATAGACATAAAGACAGTTTATATTGGTATTAAACCTTATTAAATTAAAATAGCAATAGCACAGGAAAAGCAAACGTGAGGAGAAAGAGTAAATATGTGAGAGTATGGTGACTATTTTCAGGAGTTCAGGAGCTGAGGTACAGTACTTTAGTGGTACTACCACAGAGCCACAATAGTTGAAGTATTATGATATGACAAATTAGGGGTCCAGAATTTGAGACTATCATAAGTCTGGTGTAAAGAAAGCCAGAGTCAGAGGAAAAACAAATGGGAAGGTCTGTGCAGTAAGCAATGGTCAATAAGAATAGGTGAACACTGAAAATGTGATATTCAAACCATAAAACAAATGTTCCCCTTGACATTCATGTATAATAGAAGTAAAATAAAAAGTTGTTTAAAATGTATGCCCTATCTGAATCATAAAATAAAATGGTGTGGTTTTATATGCCTTTAACATTAGAATATTATATTAGACTACTGATTCCCATAGACAAACTACATTTTAAGAGAATCAACATTTAAATATTGATTTATGAATTTTCAGTTGTTTCATTCTATAAATAAATGCTTCATTTATTAAAGCAAAATTACTATTTTTATTTAAAATAAATCAACAAAAACAAATGTCAAATGTTTGGCAAACATGTGGTATATTTTATTATGAGCAAACACAGCCAACATTTGTTATTTTCAAAGCTTTTGCCCATCCCTAATGGTTAAACAGAACAGAGGTCAAATTCATTAGCTTCTTCTAAAGTAAAGCTGAGGTTAAACAAACCAAACCACGCAGAAAAGGAAGCCACAGACGCAAGGAGCCAACCAAGACATCTGAGCATTGCCAGAAGTGTCCTGTTATTTTATAAAGCTTAGCCGGAACCACCAATTATAGGGAACATAACAGACTCAAATGGAAGGTAAAGCAAACACTTTGCTGGAAGTATGGGCACCACCTTTTACCTTTTGTTACAGTGCCTTCACAGAACCTACCACCAACACGCTCCCCAGCATGACCTCTTCTCTCAAATGCTTATGTAGCTTATGACTAGATGACCTTGCTCCCAGTAAGATGTCAGTTTAAAGGGACATTGTACTGTAACATGTTCCTCCACTTTAATGTTTTCACAGTCACCTGTTTTATATGTTGGAGTGTATCATATTGTTTATAAATAGCTTATTTATCTTTATTTTGCCATTTAAAATAGTTGCTTTTGCATTTTGAAACCACCCACTATACTGAAAATATAAATACTTCTATAGAAAAGTTATACAACCAAGAGCCAACAAGCAGAAATCAAGTTCCCAGTAGGTGTGGAAGAGATAATAAAATATTCCTTGTCAATTGCCCATGTGTAAAGATAAGGAGGCATTAATGTATAGACAGATAAGGTTAGGAGTCCTGCTATTTCAGGAGAACAATGGTCTAAGGCTCTAATCAGTAAAAACTGCTATTTCATATAAAAAAATCAAGATACATTTTATACTCTGTAGCTAGCATACCAAGTAAATGGGAACACAGAAAAAGGAAACCAATTTTTCAGTATATTGTCCCTTTAAACTAAACTGAATTTAGCTTCAAAAACATAGGTCTATAGAATGTGCTCTAATTTGCTAGATCGTTTCATTATTGTGCTATTGCTTGAACAGATCTATGTGTTTAAAGCGAATGTTAATTTGAATGAATGAGTGGCTGTTTTTTAAAATACTATTAAAAACAGGGGCACATCCATTCATTAAAATTTACATTGAAGCGTTTTTTTAAATTCTTTTTCTTTAGGAAAACCAGACCAGCAATCCTCCACCCGCAGCTCCTGTTCTACTTAGCACCGCAATGGTGAAACCGGCTTCCTCCAATCATTGTGAGCACCCCAAGGCGTCCAGCTCGTGAGGCCATGCAACGATTGGAGGAAGACGGTTTTGTCATTGATATGCTAAATACAGAGGAGCTGCGGGCGGAGGATCGCCGGTCTGTGTTTACTAAAGAAAAAGGTATTTTTAAAAAACGCTTCAATGTAAATTTTAATGAATGAAAGTGCCCCTGTTTTTAATTGTAATTTTAAAAACCGGGCACTCATTCATGAAACTTTATATTCACTTTAACCGCCACAAAGTGGTTAAACACATAGTTAAAGTAGGCTCCAGACAACCAATGCATTAGTGCTAAGATAAACACAGTAAGTGAGCTAATCATAGGCAGCACATTTGTGTGGCTACAATAGTCAGCCATGTTTTGCTCAAAATTAGCAGTGCATTGTTGTTCTGGAACTGACTAACTATGTTTTTAAAATCTTTGCGGGATTAAACAAACAGTTCTCTGCAAGCTACTGTGCAAAAATAATATCCTCTAATGCATTATAGCACTCTTCTTTACTGTTCCTTTAAGTCCCTTTAACAATGAAAAAATTGTGGGGGAAAAATTTGACCTTCACAAAAACCACAAAAATGTAAATTGTTAAAGACCTCATTTTACATCAGTTGTAGATCCCAAGTTTGCAAGTGTCTGATAAATATCTTGATGTTTTGATGTACCTTGTAATTTGAGAGCGACATATCACTTGTCAAAGTAGGATGTCACCCAAATCGACATCAAAGTCCAATAATGAAATGTATGCTGGCAAACACGTACCAGGATGTAGCCAAGCTACTGGGAAAACTGGAGTGTTTTTGGCTTTGTTAATGTTACTAGTCGCAACTCATAATTTATCTTTTGAAAACAAAAAGGATCTAAAATTTCAATCTGGGAACAAAACGATCTTATAAATTATGGTACCTTGCCATCTGCCAAACGTGATAGTCTGGAAATGGGGTCATTAAGCTGAGAGTAGTGTTGGATAACACAATGAATATAATACTTTGATGTTTCTGTATAATTCTTTTTGCTAATATTCCCTACACAGCTAATGCTTGTGAAATTGGATAGTTAATTAAAGGGATATGAGATTGTAATATAAAATGTTTAATTATGAAGAGTATATCTATGTAAGATCAGGAGTAGCAAAGCACCTGGGTGCTAGCTGCTGATTGGTGGCTGCATATACAGTATATGCCTATTGTCATTGGCTCACCCCATGTGTTCAGTTAGGAACCAGTAGTACATTGCTGCTCCTTCAACAAATGACACCAAGACAATGAAGCAAATGTGTTAATAGAAGTAAACTGGAAAGTTGTATGCCTTACCTAAATCATGAAAGAAAAATGTTGGGTTTCATGTCCCTTTAACAAAATTTGAGTTTGTTTGCGGACAACTAAATGTAAATATATAAGGTATCTCTGCCCCTTTAATTTCAATTTGGAGCTATGGACAATTTGGACAAACTAAATGTGCATAAACTCTGTTCATAAAAATAGAGATCTGTTTCCATTAAAAAAGAGAATAATGATAAATAGGTAGATAGACAGATAGATAGATAGATAGATAGATAGATAGAGATAGATAGATGATAGATAGATAGATAGATAGATAGATAGATATTAGACTGAAGTTACAGTAGACAATATGTTTCCTTTAATTTTGTTGTTTAGAACAGTGATTTGCAACCTTTTTTTTGCCGTGGCACACTTTTTTACATTAAAAAATCCTGTGGCACACCACCATCCCAAAATTTTACAAAACCACACATTGTAGCCTAATACAGGATATATATATACAGTACGGACACTACAGTACGGCACACTAGTATGCCACGGCACACTACAGTACGGCACACTACAGTACGGCACACTACAGTACGGCACACTACAGTACGGCACACTAGTATGCCACGGCACACTACAGTACGGCACACTACAGTACGGCACACTAGTATGCCACGGCACACTACAGTACGGCACACTACAGTACGGCACACTAGTATGCCACGGCACACTACAGTACGGCACACTACAGTACGGCACACTACAGTACGGCACACTAGTATGCCACGGCACACTACAGTACGGCACACTACAGTACGGCACACTACAGTACGGCACACTAGTATGCCACGGCACACTACAGTACGGCACACTACAGTACGGCACACTACAGTACGGCACACTAGTATGCCACGGCACACTACAGTACGGCACACTACAGTACGGCACACTATAGTACGGCACACTACAGTACGGCACACTAGTATGCCACGGCACACTACAGTACGGCACACTACAGTACGGCACACTACAGTACGGCACACTAGTATGCCACGGCACACTACAGTATGGCACACTACAGTACGGCACACTACAGTATGGCACACTACAGTACGGCACACTAGTATGCCACGGCACACTACAGTACGGCACACTACAGTACGGCACACTACAGTATGGCACACTAGTATGCCATGGCACACTACAGTACGGCACACTACAGTACGGCACACTAGTATGCCACGGCACACTACAGTACGGCACACTACAGTACGGCACACTACAGTACGGCACACTACAGTACGGCACACTAGTATGCCACGGCACACTACAGTACGGCACACTACAGTACGGCACACTACAGTACGGCACACTACAGTACGGCACACTAGTATGCCACGGCACACTACAGTACGGCACACTACAGTACGGCACACTACAGTACGGCACACTACAGTACGGCACACTAGTATGCCACGGCACACTACAGTACGGCACACTACAGTACGGCACACTACAGTACGGCACACTACAGTATGGCACACTACAGTACGGCACACTAGTATGCCACGGCACACTACAGTACGGCACACTACAGTACGGCACACTACAGTACGGCACACTACAGTACGGCACACTAGTATGCCACGGCACACTACAGTACGGCACACTACAGTACGGCACACTACAGTAAGGCACACTACAGTACGGCACACTACAGTACGGCACACTAGTATGCCACGGCACACTACAGTACGGCACACTACAGTACGGCACACTACAGTACGGCACACTAGTATGCCATGGCACACTACAGTACGGCACACTACAGTACGGCACACTACAGTACGGCACACTAGTATGCCACGGCACACTACAGTACGGCACACTACAGTACGGCACACTACAGTACGGCACACTACAGTAAGGCACACTACAGTACGGCACACTACAGTAAGGCACACTACAGTACGGCACACTACAGTAAGGCACACTACAGTAAGGCACACTACAGTACGGCACACTACAGTAAGGCACACTACAGTACGGCACACTACAGTACGGCACACTACAGTAAGGCACACTACAGTACGGCACACTACAGTAAGGCACACTACAGTACGGCACACTACAGTAAGGCACACTACAGTAAGGCACACTACAGTACGGCACACTACAGTACGGCACACTACAGTACGGCACACTACAGTACGGCACACTACAGTACGGCACACTACAGTAAGGCACACTACAGTACGGCACACTACAGTAAGGCACACTACAGTAAGGCACACTACAGTACGGCACACTACAGTACGGCACACTACAGTACGGCACACTACAGTAAGGCACACTACAGTACGGCACACTAGTATGCCACGGCACACTACAGTACGGCACACTACAGTACGGCACACTACAGTACGGCACACTACAGTACGGCACACTAGTATGCCACGGCACACTACAGTACGGCACACTACAGTACGGCACACTACAGTACGGCACACTACAGTACGGCACACTACAGTACGGCACACTAGTATGCCACGGCACACTACAGTACGGCACACTACAGTACGGCACACTACAGTAAGGCACACTACAGTACGGCACACTACAGTACGGCACACTACAGTACGGCACACTACAGTACGGCACACTAGTATGCCACGGCACACTACAGTACGGCACACTACAGTACGGCACACTACAGTACGGCACACTACAGTACGGCACACTACAGTACGGCACACTACAGTACGGCACACTAGTATGCCACGGCACACTACAGTACGGCACACTACAGTACGGCACACTACAGTAAGGCACACTACAGTAAGGCACACTACAGTACGGCACACTACAGTACGGCACACTACAGTACGGCACACTAGTATGCCACGGCACACTGGTTGAAAAACACTGGTTTAGAAACATACCTGGTAACTGTTTCCTTTTTTTATTGCTTCCTTCAGAACCAAAAGAAATTAAAGGGGCATGAAATTCAAATGTTTCCTTTCATGATTCAGATGCATTCAGTGCATGCAGTTTTAAAAAACTTTCTAATTTATTTCTATTATCAGCGTTTCTTTGTTCTCTTGTTATCTTTTGTTAAAAAAAAGCTCAGAAGCATGCACGTGTCGGGAATACTATATGGCAGCAGTTTTGCAAGAAAATGATCTATTTGCAAGAGCACTAGATGGCAGCACTACTTCCTGACATACTGTGCTCCAGACACCTACCTAGGTATCTCTTCAACAAAGAACACCATGGGAACGAAGTAAATTTGATAATAGAAGTAAATTGGATTATTTATTTTTTGTATGCTCTGCCAGTTGCCACAATCACAAAATATTTTTTGGGGGGTTTCATATCTGTACTATGATGAGAATTTTTTTTTTTTTAAATGATACAAGGGATAGAATGAAGATATGAGATAAAAAAACAGGACAGTCTATCAAAGATAACTATCAGGGGCTTGTGTATTCACACAAACATTTCAAAGAGTGAAGTGATTGTTTGGAAATGTTTGCCAAGCACTCAGTTCTGAGAATTCAAACACATTTGGCAAGAGGGAAAAGAGGAATCTCTGCTCTTCCCAAGCCCACAAAACAGAAGGCACTAACAATGGCTGCAATAACATTGACACAATTAATGCAGGGACCGTGACAACAATATCATTTGTCAATTAATGCACAGACCACCGGCCATGAGAAACAGGATTAAAATGAAAAAGATACATCTGCAGAGCTGGTGGAACAGCAGATGGATAGCTTGGGCTCAAGCACACAACGGACCTCAGTAATCTATCAACTTGGTGAAATAGAATTTCTTATCAAGCACAAAAGTGTATGCAAATGATATGTCTTGGATTTGGACAGGTTGGATTGCATGTAATTCATTTCCCTTCCTTGTCTTTGGTGTCTATGAGGAGGCTTACTCTAATTTACGGTTATCCTCTCCTTGGATGTTTCCTCCCCCATATACTCTCTGACCCTCCAGCCTAGCCATTTTGTGCCTTCTCTTGTCCGAGTTAAGTGATGTATTTTCTTTTTGGACATTATCTTAGAAAGTCCACAGTGTACCCCAACTTTCATGATTCAGATAGGGCATGTCATTTTACATTTACATTTCTAATTTACTTTTATCGTCAAATTAGCTTTGTTCTCTTGGTATTCTTAGTTGAAAGCTAAACCTAGGTAGGCTTATATACTAATTTCTAAGCTCTTGAAGACCGCCTCTTAACGGAATGAATTTGACAGTTTCTCACAGCTAGAAGGTGTTAGTTCATGTGTGCCATATAGATAACATTGTGCTCACGCCCGTGGACTTACTTATGAGAGGGCAGTGATTGGCCAAAATGCAAAACTGGGGAATGGGTAATAAACGGATAATCTGAAGAATAACAATTCTGGTGTAGGACTGTCCCTTTAACTAGCTCCTCTATTTTTACCAAGGAAGAGGCAAATAAATAACTAATAAAATGCATAACAACATGATAATAATAGTTACATTATGTACAGTAGAACAGTAGCAAGCTGCTTCTTGTACAGACCAGCTGCAAGTGTTTAAAGTGGTTGTTTATTGGTATCTAAAGAGTGTAAAGAGTGACTGGTGTGAGGGCTTATCAGAAGCAAGATTCTAGGAGGGCATTTGCCTTCTCAATCTCCCACCCCTCCCCCCCCCCTCCACTGGACATCCGTGCTGCATTACAATTACTACCTAATTAGAACCATTTTTTATTTTATTTTTTGTTGACTTATACGAGTAGGTCAGGGATGGTTCTGAGCTAACCTACTGCACTAATTATGGAAATTTATTAGGGACGTCAACACTGCCCTGCTGGGCCCATGATACCAAGGGAGCAATACAGGAAATGAGCAATCTATGTGAGGCATCAGCTGTAGCAGGAAATAGCGCTCTCCTGAAGCACATGACTTTTCAGGTAGAGGATGCAGTATCCCTGCACAGCGTGAGTATTCCACAATAGCGTTCCAGTATCCTTCCGGAACAAAGAAACTTTCCTTTCACGTGTTTTTCTAAGTGCACAACTCAAATAACAAGTATTTATTTTTTTGCTAAATGTATCTGATTTGCCACAGAAATGTAGCACATCTGATGACAATGAAAAAAATAAAACACATTTGACATATAAATACTTTTTAAGCAGTATTAATTGAGTAGTTGTACAAATATTGCTAAATCTGATTGTGCAAAATAGATTATTGTAGCACATCTGCACATCCAAACAAATTAGATGAATACTCAAAAAAAAAAAAAAAACTAAGTTTCCACTGTTGCAGGGTATTCTGCATAAGGATGTGAAGTCAGGCTCCCCAATGATTTCATATTCTAATGTCCATTTTAACCAAAGCACAACTATTAGTCTGTAGTACTCAGCACAACTATTAGTCTGTAATACTCAGCACAACTATTAGTCTGTAGCACTCAGTACAACTATTAGTCTGTAGCACTCAGTACAACTATTAGTCTGTAGTACTCAGCACAACTATTAGTCTGTAGTACTCAGCACAACTATTAGTCTGTAATACTCAGCACAACTATTAGTCTGTAATACTCAGTACAACTATTAGTCTGTAGCACTCAGTACAACTATTAGTCTGTAGCACTCAGTACAACTATTAGTCTGTAGTACTCAGTACAACTATTAGTCTGTAGCACTCAGTACAACTATTAGTCTGTAGTACTCAGCACAACTATTAGTCTGTAGTACTCAGCACAACTATTAGTCTGTAGTACTCAGCACAACTATTAGTCTGTAGTACTCAGCACAACTATTAGTCTGTAGTACTCAGCACAACTATTAGTCTGTAGTACTCAGTACAACTATTAGTCTGTAGTACTCAGTACAACTATTAGTCTGTAGTACTCAGTACAACTATTAGTCTGTAGTACTCAGCACAACTATTAGTCTGTAGTACCCAGCACAACTATTAGTCTGTAGTACTCAGCACAACTATTAGTCTGTAGTACTCAGCACAACTATTAGTCTGTAGTACTCAGTACAACTATTAGTCTGTAGTACTCAGCACAACTATTAGTCTGTAGCACTCAGTACAACTATTAGTCTGTAGCACTCAGCACAACTATTAGTCTGTAGTACTCAGCACAACTATTAGTCTGTAGTACTCAGTACAACTATTAGTCTGTAATACTCAGTACAACTATTAGTCTGTAGCACTCAGTACAACTATTAGTCTGTAGTACTCAGTACAACTATTAGTCTGTAGTACTCAGCACAACTATTAGTCTGTAGCACTCAGTACAACTATTAGTCTGTAATACTCAGTACAACTATTAGTCTGTAGCACTCAGTACAACTATTAGTCTGTAGTACTCAGTACAACTATTAGTCTGTAGTACTCAGCACAACTATTAGTCTGTAGTACTCAGTACAACTATTAGTCTGTAGTACTCAGTACAACTATTAGTCTGTAATACTCAGTACAACTATTAGTCTGTAGCACTCAGTACAACTATTAGTCTGTAGTACTCAGTACAACTATTAGTCTGTAGTACTCAGCACAACTATTAGTCTGTAGCACTCAGTACAACTATTAGTCTGTAATACTCAGTACAACTATTAGTCTGTAGCACTCAGTACAACTATTAGTCTGTAGTACTCAGTACAACTATTAGTCTGTAGTACTCAGCACAACTATTAGTCTGTAGTACTCAGTACAACTATTAGTCTGTAGTACTCAGCACAACTATTAGTCTGTAGCACTCAGTACAACTATTAGTCTGTAATACTCAGTACAACTATTAGTCTGTAATACTCAGTACAACTATTAGTCTGTAATACTCAGTACAACTATTAGTCTGTAATACTCAGTACAACTATTAGTCTGTAATACTCAGTACAACTATTAGTCTGTAATACTCAGTACAACTATTAGTCTGTAATACTCAGTACAACTATTAGTCTGTAGTACTCAGCACAACTATTAGTCTGTAGTACTCAGCACAACTATTAGTCTGTAGTACTCAGCACAACTATTAGTCTGTAGTACTCAGCACAACTATTAGTCTGTAGTACTCAGTACAACTATTAGTCTGTAGTACTCAGTACAACTATTAGTCTGTAGCACTCAGTACAACTATTAGTCTGTAATACTCAGTACAACTATTAGTCTGTAATACTCAGTACAACTATTAGTCTGTAATACTCAGTACAACTATTAGTCTGTAATACTCAGTACAACTATTAGTCTGTAGTACTCAGCACAACTATTAGTCTGTAGTACTCAGCACAACTATTAGTCTGTAGTACTCAGCACAACTATTAGTCTGTAGTACTCAGTACAGTATGATATTTAAAACTCTACACAAACATTTTCAAGTCTATATGAGACCATATAATCTTGTTTTGAAGAGAAACCTGAGGCCAAACTTACCTTCTGTAAATGCTTCCCATTGGTACAGCCGGCCCATGAACTCTTGGCTGTTAAAGGTGGCACATTGAAGGGCTCTGGCATCAGGCTGGCTGTCAGGACATGGCTGATGGCAAGAGAAAAAATAACATATTATTTGTTATGGAGATACATGTGCTACTAACACACTATACAAATAATAATGATAACTGTTTTATTTATACCACACTTCTCTCTTCTTAAAGGGACAGTCAACTCAACATTTTTTATTGTTTAAAAAGATAGAAAATCCCTTTATTACCCATTCCCCAGTTTTGCACAAAAAACATGGTTATATTTATACACATATTACCTCTGTGATTACCTTGTATTTAAACCTCTTCTGACTGCCCCTGATCACATGACTTTATTATCTATTGACGTGCATTTAAAGGGATACATAACCCAATTTTTTTCTTTCATGATTCAGATAAAGCATGCAATTTTAAGCAACTGCCTAATTTATTCCTATTATCGATTGTTCTTAGTTCTCTTGCTATCTTTATTTAAAAAGCAGGAATGTAATGCTTAGAAGCCAACCCGTTTTAGTTTCAGCACCCTGGATAGCGCTTTCATATTGATAGCTATATTTAGCAAACGAATAAGCAAGCATAACCTAGGTTCTGAACCAAAAATGGGCCGGCTCCTATGCTTTATATTCCTGCTTTTTAAATAAAGATCGCAAGAGAAGAAAGAAAAATTGATAATAGTAGTAAATTAGAAAGTTGCTTAAAATTGCATGCTCTATCTGAATCAGGGAAAAAAATTGGGTTTAGGATCCCTTTAAACCGATAAGTGCTGTGTTGTGCACATCCCACGGGCGTGAGCACAATGTTATCTATATGGCTCACATGAACTAGCACTCCCATGTTGTGAAAATCCATTAAAAAAAAAGCATGTGATAAGAGGCTGTCTTTAGTGGCTTATAAACAGCCAGAAATATAGAGGTTTAAAGGTTATAAAGTATATTAATCTAACAATCTTGGTTGTGCAAAGCTGAGGAATGGGTAGTTAAGGCATTATCTAACTTTTTAAACAACAACAATTTTTGTGTTGACTGTCCCTTGGCAATGCATTTTACAGCACAGGTAAATAGTCATTATATTGCCTCTATTAATCTACTTTAAACCGTTAACTTACAAAATGTGAGCACCAGGCCTCAAGATGTGGTTTGCTGTACATGAGAAAGCTTATGATGGCAAATGCAGCATATATATTTAACATAAGAAGTAAGGGTAGATTGTATTCTACCAGTAGATTTTTTAGTGCGGATGCCAAGGTCAAAAGCAAATCTTTTTTTTCAACACAGCCAGAATGTGATAAGGCATCGTATTTTAGGGATAAAGTAAAATTTGTATTAAAATGACGTCGAAAAGAAAAATTATTTAATTTTTATTTAAAGCCCAAAGAAGAAATCATGGTAATACTCATATTTACTTATTATAAAATGAGTTCTCTGCAAGGTCTGGTGTAGTCTCTATTTTACTCCTACAGCCCTTGCTGTTTTATCTAGCAAACTGAAAGGTGGCAAGGTTGTGTCAAAATACACAAAATACTTATTCTCTAATAGAAAACACACCCATATGAAAAGATAGGCATATGTATGATACTATGTTATACACAGTAATCTGATTTTTATTGGTTGCATTTTTTTAATTCCCTCTGCCTGGTGAAGTTTCAATTGCAACCAAGCCCCACTTCTCTCTATGGGTGGCATCTCGCAAGTTGCAGGAACAGACCCTTTTTTTAGAGAATGCTCTGATGGGAGCGTTAATCCAAAAGCTGCTCTACTATAATAGTGTCACATACACATTCACTGGGGCATAAGCCTATATTTTTTTGTTTATGATCATATTCATGTAAGAATTTGTAACTCACAACCACCATACCCACTTTAACTGGGCTCAGTGTGGTTTTGTCTTAAAGCCAGATTCACACTATAGCATTTTACCCTATGGGCCCTATCATCTAAACCTCGCAATTTCAGACATGGTTTTCCTCGCCGACCCTCACAGAAGATGCCCTGATGGAATTATCTTTAAAAAGGGGCAGTCCCTGTGAGTGGCGAGATGTCTCCAATTGAAAGTAATGAAGCTCGCAAGGACACTTCACACCGTGGAGCGAAGTTATCTGTGAGCGGGGTGGAAGGTGCTTGTACTTTAAAAATTGAATCCAGCAGCCACTATATAAATCACATTACGCTGCTTTCTGCGCATAGCATCTTGCAATCGCCACTTTTTCATTAACGAGGAAAAACTGTGAGATCTGTAGTGTAAAAATCTTTACAGAATTATGCTGAGATTAGAGAGACAATTTCATTTTGCACATCCGGTGTACTCAAATTGCAATTTACGCTGTGCATATTTAATACAATTTATTAAATTGTGTAATTTACATACAAATAATACATATTTAATAAAATACGATTTTTGGTGAAGAATTTTGTTGCGATTTTTGATGCACCTTAACCCCTTAATGACCAGTGCCGTACACTGTACGACCCTGGTCGTTATGTCCTTCAGGACCAGCAAAATAGCAAGATCGCGCTATTTCTGCATGCCCCACGAGTGGGGCACTGCAGAAATAGATTTGCAGAGTTACCGATGCAGAGTGGCCCTCTCTGCATTGGACAGCAGTGGTGCCGATCGTTGGTGGGTGGGAGTGTAAGGAGGCAGGCGGGTGGGCGGCCCATCGCTGGAGGAGGCGGGAGGAGGGCGGGAGTGGGTGGGACGGCTCGGCCACACTACAGGGTATAGAAAAAATAAAATAAAATGCGTCATTGAGGGGGAAGGAGGGAGGAGGAAGTAAGGAGTAGGGGCAATGAAGGGGATCCCATGTGGGATCCGTTAACAGATCTACACTACAGAAAAAAATGTTTTTTGTTGTTTTTTTAAATTGCCAATTTTGCAACAAGCTGGGTACTGGCAGACAGCTGCCAGTACCTAAGATGGTGGCAAATAGGTAGAGGGGAAAAGTTAGACAGCTTTTTTTTTGGGGGGGGTGGACAGGGAGGTTGGGGGGAAACCTACACTGCAGCAAATATATTTAAAATATATATATATATATTTTTTTTTTTAAAAAGGCTTTTATTTACATACTGGCAGACTTTCTGCCAGTACTTAAGATGGCGTTGACAATTGTAAGGTGGGGGAGGGAATAGAGCTGTTTGAGGGGGGTCAGGGAGAGATCAGGGGGTGGGAAGTGTCAAGTGGGAAGCTGATCTCTACACTAAAGCTAAATTCAACCCTACAAGCTACCTAATTAACCACTTCACTTCTGGGAATAATAAAAGTGTGGTGCACAGCTGCAATTAGCGGCCTTCTAATTACCAAAAAGCAATGCCAAAGCATATATGTCTGTTATTTCTGAACAAAGGGGATCCCAGAGAAGCATTTACAACCATTTGTGCCATAATTGCACAAGCTGTTTATAAATAATTTCAGTGAGAAACCTAAAATTGTGAAAAAGTTAACTTTTTTTTAATTTGATCGCATTTGGCGCTGAAATGGTGGCATGAAATATACCAAAATGGGCCTAGATCAGTACTTTGGGTTGTCTACTAAAAAAAATATATATAGTTTTGATAGGTAAATATAAAAAAAGGCTATATTTCTGTTTAAATGTAGTGATGTCAAAAATGCTCTGGTCTTTTGGGGAAGGTTTTGTCGTTAAGGGCATAATATGTGAATTTTATTGTGCACTTTTGTAATGTCGGCATCTCCTCCCTATATGAAAATGCAGTATACGCCCTTAGCGAGACACCCTGTCTTCAGGTTAAAAAATGGCTTTAGATCATTCCACCAGGAAAACAGAAGTACTGACGAGCATTCTTTAATAATCTCACCAGCTTAGAGACTTTGAGATCATTGGACCCTATAACACCAGAGGAAACATCTCAGAAGTTAGTGAAACATCTGTGGAATGATGCTCAAACACAAAATTATGGTAAAATGCATCATATAGTTATATATTTTTTCAACATAAGTCAGTCAGTTCACTGTTCTCAGCTTGTTAATTGACTGATGTACAATATATCATTTGTGTCTGCATTGTCTTGTTTAGACATAAAACTTCTTCAAGAAGATACGGTTCCCAGTGAGTGCTTTTTCTTACAGTGTGTCCCAAAAAAAATTGATACACACAACCCACAACTGATAAATGCATCATGCCTAGAGGTAAACCATATAATCAAGTTACAGAATGACACTGAATGCTATATTCCAAGTTACTAATAGAGCATGCTAAATAAAATCTTTTTAAAATTACATTATACACCAATTGATATTCAGCC
Organism: Bombina bombina; assembly: GCF_027579735.1. Classification (NCBI taxonomy): domain Eukaryota; kingdom Metazoa; phylum Chordata; class Amphibia; order Anura; family Bombinatoridae; genus Bombina; species Bombina bombina. The sequence continues at coordinate 1,428,822,590 of NC_069499.1, read as the reverse complement.
TTGATGTTTATAGTGCCACAAAAGAGCCCTTGATAGTACTTTAGACACATAATTAAAAGTTACGTATAATAGCTGGTTCAAGTTGTAGAATCTGTAAATTTAAAAAAATACTTTGAGAAACTGTAGAAAAAAATATATAATTTATGCATTATCTGATAAATTAATTTCTTTCATGGCGGTGAAAGCCCACAATCCATTACTCCTTGGAATTACACTCCTGGCCACTAGAGGAGACAAAGATTCCCAAAACTCCAAGAGCCCCTAAAACCCCTCTCACCTTACTGGAAACTAGTCTGACGTATAGCCAAGCAAGAAAAAGAAGAAAGGTAGGAAAAGAACAAGAGCAAAAAAAAAGAAACAGGGAAAAAAAGAGGTGCATACTTGAACTGCCACCAGGAAAACAAAAACATGAAAAATAATCAAAATAATTGGGCAGAGTCTTGTGGACTCTCACCCCCTTGAATGAAATTATTCTGCCCGATTCCAGGTCATCTTTTCTAATGAGTCTAATTTTCAGCTTTGCTTAACAGCTTCTCATCTAATGGTTAGCGAAGACCTGGAAAGGCCTACAAGCCTCAGTGTCTCACCCCACGGTGCAATTTGGTGGAAGATCGGTGATGATCTGGGGATGATTCGGCAAGGCAGGAATCGGGAAAATTTATCTTTGTGAAGGGCACATGAATCAAGCCATGTACAAGGTTACCCTGGAAGAAAAAATGCTTCCTTCTGCTCTGACAATGTTCCTCAACTCTGATGATTGGTTTTCCAGCAGGACAATGTTCTATGCCAGTGTTCCCCAAACCCCGGGCCGCGGACCGGTGCCGGTCCGTGGATCAATCGGCACCGGGCCGCCCGAGGAATTTCAAATCATTTCACTGTGGCGGGCGGCCGAGGCGCAGAGCATTGCGCCCTCCCAAGCCCGCCCATTGTGGGACAATAGCGAATGAAAATTCGCTATTGTTACACTGATGCTCCTCTTGGCCAATCAGGGAGCGGGTCCTCCCGCTTCCTGATTGGCCGAAAGGCAAACCTCACGCCATTAGCCAAGGAGGAGGCGCCACGGGAGGACTGAGGACTCGAGGTCGGAGACGCGGGGACTGAAGAGAAGCTGCCGTGAGGTAAGTGCACGGAGGGGGGGGACTCAGCACTATCAAATGGAAAGAGGAGCAGCAGTGGTTTTATTAGAATGCCCTCTCATTCACCCAGGCCTATTGCACTTATTTAGGTCAACTCCTGGGTCGAATGTGTTTGTGCGGGTTCAGGCATAAGTGCACGGAGGGGGGGGGGGCGGGGGTTCTCTGCTATTGAGGAGACTCAGCACTATGGCGCGATGATCTCTGTATTGAAAGGGGGAATGCTGGGGCATCTCTGTATTGAAAGGGGGAATGCTGGGGCATCTCTGTATTGAAAGGGGCATGCTGCCATCTCTGTGTTGAAAGGGGCACGCTGGCATCTCTGTATTAAAAGGGGCATGCTGGCATCTCTGTATTAAAAGGGGCACGCTGGCATCTCTGTATTGAAAGGGGCACGCTGGCATCTCTGTATTGAAAGGGGAACGCTGGCATCTCTGTATTGAAAGGGGGCACAGTCATCTTTTGTGATTTATATATATATTTCACAGTTATTTTGATACACTGGTCATATATTTAAAACACTGATCACATTTTTGCGTTGACAGCAACCAAAACAAAACAACAGAATAAACTGGACATAAGCAACACACTTCGGGTGTCATTGTCTCCTATTACCCCCAGATGGAACCGTCTCGTTGCAAAGAAACAAGCTCAGGGTTCTCATTGATTTGGCATTCTAGTGAGTTAAATAAAATAAATCACTTTATATTCATTTTTTGGTGTAGCTGTATTTTATTTTGAAGGCATGTTTAAATACAATTAAATTAAAATTATTAAATCAAAACAAGCGGGCCACGGAAAAATTATCAAACATTTACCGGTCCGCGGCGATAAAAAGGTTGGGGAGCACTGTTCTATGCCACACAGCCAGGTCAATCAAGGGGTGGATAGAGGACCACCAGATCAAGACCCTGTCATGGCCAGCCCAATCTCCAGACCTGAACCCCATTGAAAACCGCTTGAATGTGATCAAGAAGAAGATGGATGGACACAAGCTATCAAACAAAGCCGAGATGCTTGAATTTGTGTGCCAGGAGTGGCATAAAGTCACCCAACAACAATGTAAAAGACTGGTGGAGAGCATGTAAAAGTTGTGATTGAAAATCAGAGTTATTGCACCAAATATTGATTTCTGAATTAATGCTAAGTTAAAACATTAGTATTGTGTTATTTAAAAATGAATATTAACTTGTTTTCTTTGCATTATTCAAGGCCTGAAAACACTGCATCTTTTTTGTTATTTTGACCAGTTGTCATTTTTTGCAAATAATGCTCTAATCTAGATGACAATATTTTTATTTGGAAGAAATGTTATCAGTAGTTTATAGAATAAAACAAAAATGTTAATTTTACTCAAAAACATACCTATGAATAGTAAAACCAGAGAAACTGATAATTTTGCAATTGTCTCTTATTTTTTTTCCAGCTGTATAGGCTAAGTGAGCACTCCTAAACTACAACTACATACTTACCTAACAAGTACCCACTCTGCAGGACTCACCATTTGCAGAAGAAAACTGCTTCCAGTAGACAGCCAATCCAGTGCTGTACACATGACAGCAGAGGAGCTTGTATGAAGAGTATAACGGCAATCCAAAAGGAGCAGTCTAGGGACAGATCCTGTGACACCTGTGGCATGCCTGTGACTAACTCCCATAGGGTGAAAATGTGCCACTACCCAATACATTATAGACATCCCTCTGTCAAACAGTATCTCTCTAAGGGGAAATGGGCCTTAAATCGGTCTGAGGACCCCTCTCATAGAAGAATCTCTGGAGCACCTCCATTGTTCACTTCCTCCTGCGGAGGCAAAGACAATACTAGTTTTCAGTAAGGTGGGAGGGGTTTTAAGGGCTATTGGAGTTTTGGGAATCTTTGCCTCCTCCTAGTGGCCAGGAGTGTAACTCCCCAGAGTAATAGATAGTGGACTGTCACCAACTTTATGAAAGAAAAAAGTGTTTTCTGATTGTATGGAATATCAGTGTTGAATTGTCCCCATAGAAGGTATAAGGGGAGTTTCTGTGCCATGAATGCATTTAACAAACCTTAGATAAATGGGTTACTGTTGGGGTTTCCAATATTTTGTAATAATATGAATCTGAAAACCCCATAAAAATCCATGCAATGTACTTTGCAAGGGAATGCGTAATAAGTGGAATAAAGATCTATGGTTCAATCTGTGATTCTGTCACAGTCTTAATCCTTTTCTCCAAATTGCTAGTTAATGCCAGGTGTAAATAAAGCTTTGCATAACAAAAAACAACTATTTTCTCACTGAGAGAATTTGATAGCAGTCATTGTTTTATCCTGTATTTATGTTTTATCTTTCTTATTTGTTTTACATTTTTCTTCAATTTCTATCTCTAATTAGTTTACCCATAGTAGTCTCTCTGTCCACATGCCCACTTATTGTCAGAAAAAAAGAAACAGCACAGCAGCATTTACATTAACTGCACAATTTTCACCTTTAACCCATACTTACCCTTAAAAACGCTAAGCTACTATATATAACATAATTTATGTAAGAACTTACCTGATAAATTCATTTCTTTCATATTAGCAAGAGTCCATGAGCTAGTGACGTATGGGATATACATTCCTACCAGGAGGGGCAAAGTTTCCCAAACCTCAAAATGCCTACAAATACACCCCTCACCACACCCACAAATCAGTTTAACGAATAGCCAAGAAGTGGGGTGATAAGAAAAAAGTGCGAAAGCATATAAAATAAGGAATTGGAATAATTGTGCTTTATACAAAAAAATCATAACCACCACAAAAAAGGGTGGGCCTCATGGACTCTTGCTAATATGAAAGAAATGAATTTATCAGGTAAGTTCTTACATAAATTATGTTTTCTTTCATGTAATTAGCAAGAGTCCATGAGCTAGTGACGTATGGGATAATGACTACCCAAGATGTGGATCTTTCCACGCAAGAGTCACTAGAGAGGGAGGGATAAAATAAAGACAGCCAATTCCTGCTGAAAATAATCCACACCCAAAATAAAGTTTAATGAAAAACATAAACAGAAGATTCAAACTGAAACCGCTGCCTGAAGTACTTTTCTACCAAAAACTGCTTCAGAAGAAGAAAATACATCAAAATGGTAGAATTTAGTAAAAGTATGCAAAGAGGACCAAGTTGCTGCTTTGCAAATCTGATCAACCGAAGCTTCATTCCTAAACGCCCAGGAAGTAGAAACTGACCTAGTAGAATGAGCTGTAATCCTTTGAGGCGGAGTTTTACCCGACTCAACACAGGCATGATGAATTAAAGATTTCAACCAAGATGCCAAAGAAATGGCAGAAGCTTTCTGGCCTTTTCTAGAACCGGAAAAGATAACAAATAGACTAGAAGTCTTTCGGAAAGACTTAGTAGCTTCAACATAATATTTCAAAGCTCTAACAACATCCAAAGAATGCAACGATTTCTCCTTAGAATTCTTAGGATTAGGACATAATGAGGGAACCACAATTTCTCTACTAATGTTGTTGGAATTCACAACCTTAGGTAAAAATTCAAAAGAAGTTCGCAACACCGCCTTATCCTGATGAAAAATCAGAAAAGGAGACTCACAAGAAAGAGCAGATAATTCAGAGACTCTTCTGGCAGAAGAGATCGCCAAAAGGAACAAAACTTTCCAAGAAAGTAATTTAATGTCCAATGAATGCATGGGTTCAAAAGGAGGAGCTTGAAGAGCCCCCAGAACCAAATTCAAACTCCAAGGAGGAGAAATTGACTTAATGACAGGTTTTATACGAACCAAAGCTTGTACAAAACAATGAATATCAGGAAGATTAGCAATCTTTCTGTGAAAAAGAACAGAAAGAGCAGAGATTTGTCCTTTCAAAGAACTTGCGGACAAACCTTTATCTAAACCATCCTGAAGAAACTGTAAAATGATGAGAAAGACACCAAGAAATATAAGTCTTCCAGACTCTATAATATATCTCTCTAGATACAGATTTACGAGCCTGTAACATAGTATTAATCACAGAGTCAGAGAAACCTCTTTGACCAAGAATCAAGCATTCAATCTCCATACCTTTAAATTTAAGGATTTGAGATCCTGATGGAAAAAAGGACCTTGCGACAGAAGGTCTGGTCTTAACGGAAGAGTCCACAGATGGCAAGAGGCCACCCGGACAAGATCCGCATACCAAAACCTGTGAGGCCATGCCGGAGCTACCAGCAGAACAAACGAGCATTCCTTCAGAATCTTGGATATTACTCTTGGAAGAAGAACTAGAGGCGGAAAGATATAGGCAGGATGATACTTCCAAGGAAGTGATAATGCATCCACTGCCTCCGCCTGAGGATCCCGGGATCTGGACAGATACCTGGGAAGTTTCTTGTTTAGATGAGACGCCATCAGATCTATTTCTGGAAGTTCCCACATTTGAACAATCTGAAGAAATACCTCTAGGTGAAGAGACCATTCGCCCGGATGCAACGTTTGGCAACTGAGATAATCCGCTTCCCAATTGTCTATACCTGGGATATGAACCGCAGAGATTAGACAGGAGCTGGATTCCGCCCAAACCAGAATTCGAGATACTTCTTTCATAGCCAGAAGACTGTGAGTCCCTCCTTGATGATTGATGTATGCCACAGTTGTGACATTGTCTGTCTGAAAACAAATGAACGATTCTCTCTTCAGAAGAGGCCAAGACTGAAGAGCTCTGAAAATTGCACGGAGTTCCAAAATATTGATCGGTAATCTCACCTCCTGAGATTCCCAAACCCCTTGTGCCGTCAGAGATCCCCACACAGCTCCCCAACCTGTAAGACTTGCATCTGTTGAAATTACAGTCCAGGTCGGAAGAACAAAAGAAGCCCCCTGAATTAAACGATGGTGATCTGTCCACCACGTTAGAGAGTGTCGTACAATCGGTTTTAAAGATATTAATTGAGATATCTTTGTGTAATCCCTGCACCATTGATTCAGCATACAGAGCTGAAGAGGTCGCATGTGAAAACGAGCAAAGGGGATTGCGTCCGATGCAGCAGTCATAAGACCTAGAATTTCCACGCATAAGGCTACCGAAGGGAATGATTGTGACTGAAGGTTTCGACAAGCTGAAATCAATTTTAGACGTCTCTTGTCTGTCAAAGACAGAGTCATGGACACTGAATCTATCTGGAAACCCAGAAAGGTTACCCTTGTCTGAGGAATCAATGAACTTTTTAGTGAATTGATCCTCCAACCATGATCTTGAAGAAACAACACAAGTCGATTCGTATGAGATTCTGCTAAATGTGAAGACTGAGTACCAAGATATCGTCCAAATAAGGAAATACCATAATACCCTGTTCTCTGATTACAGACAGAAGGGCACCGAGAACCTTTGTAAAAATTCTTGGAGCTGTAGCTAGGCCAAACGGCAGAGCCACAAACTGGTAATGCTTGTCGAGGAAAGAGAATCTCAGGAACTGATAATGATCTGGATGAATCGGAATATGCAGATATGCATCCTGTAAATCTATTGTGGACATATAATGCCCCTGCTGAACAAAAGGCAAGATAGTCCTTACAGTTACCATTTTGAACGTTGGTATCCTTACATAACGATTCAATATTTTTAGATCCAGAACTGGTCTGAAGGAATTCTCCTTCTTTGGTACAATAAAGAGATTCGAATAAAACCCCAGCCCCTGTTCCAGAACTGGAACTGGCATAATTACTCCAGCCAACTCTAGATCTGAAACACATTTCAGAAATGCTTGAGCTTTCACTGGATTTACTGGGACACGGGAAAGAAAAAATCTCTTTGCAGGAGGTCTTATCTTGAAACCAATTCTGTACCCTTCTGAAACAATGTTCTGAATCCAAAGATTGTGAACAGAATTGATCCAAATTTCTTTGAAAAAACGTAACCTGCCCCCTACCAGCTGAGCTGGAATGAGGGCCGCACCTTCATGTGGACTTAGAAGCTGGCTTTGCTTTTCTAGAAGGCTTGGATTTATTCCAGACTGGAGATGGTTTCCAAACTGAAACTGCTCCTGAGGATGAAGGATCAGGCTTTTGTTCTTTGTTGAAACGAAAGGAACGAAAACGATTATTAGCCCTGTTTTTACCCTTAGATTTTTTATCCTGTGGTAAAAAAGTTCCTTTCCCACCAGTAACAGTTGAGATAATAGAATCCAGCTGAGAACCAAATAATCTGTTACCCTGGAAAGAAATGGAAAGTAGAGTTGATTTAGAAGACATATCAGCATTCCAAGTTTTAAGCCATAAAGCTCTTCTAGCTAAAATAGCTAGAGACATAAACCTGACATCAACTCTGATAATATCAAAAATGGCATCACAGATAAAATTATTAGCATGTTGAAGAAGAATAATAATATTATGAGAATCATGATCTGTTACTTGTTGCGCTAAAGTTTCCAACCAAAAAGTTGAAGCTGCAGCAACATCAGCCAATGATATAGCAGGTCTAAGAAGATTACCTGAACACAGATAAGCTTTTCTTAGAAAGGATTCAATTTTCCTATCTAAAGGATCCTTAAACGAAGTACCATCTGACGTAGGAATAGTAGTACGTTTAGCAAGGGTAGAAATAGCCCCATCAACTTTAGGGATTTTGTCCCAAAATTCTAATCTGTCAGACGGCACAGGATATAATTGCTTAAAACGTTTAGAAGGAGTAAATGAATTACCCAAATTATTCCATTCTCTGGAAATTACTTCAGAAATAGCACCAGGAACAGGAAAAACTTCTGGAATAACCACAGGAGATTTAAAGACCTTATCTAAACGTTTAGATTTAGTATCAAGAGGACCAGAATCCTCAATTTCTAAAGCAATTAGTACTTCTTTAAGTAAAGAACGAATAAATTCCATTTTAAATAGATATGAAGATTTATCAGCATCAACCTCTGAGACAGAATCCTCTGAACCAGAAGAGTCATTAGAATCAGAATGATGATGTTCATTTAAAAATTCATCTGTATAAAGAGAAGTTTTAAAATATTTTTTATGTTTACTAGAAGGAGGAATAATAGACATAGCCTTCTTGATGGATTCAGAAACAAAATCTCTTATGTTATCAGGAACACTCTGAACATTAGATGTTGATGGAACTGCAACAGGTAATGGTACATTACTAAAGGAAATATCTGCATTAACAAGTTTGTCATGACAATTAATACAAACAACAGCTGGAGGAACAGCTACCAAAAGTTTACAGCAGATACACTTAGCTTTGGTAGTTCCAGCACCAGACAGCGATTTTCCTGAAGTATCTTCTGACTCAGATGCAACGTGAGACATCTTGCAATATGTAAGAGAAAAAACAACATATAAAGCAAAATTGATCAAATTCCTTAAATGACAGTTTCAGGAATGGGAAAAAATGCCAAGGAACAAGCTTCTAGCAACCAGAAGCAAAGAAAAATGAGACTTAAATAATGTGGAGACAAAAGCGACGCCCATATTTTTTTAGCGCCAAATAAGACGCCCACATTATTTGGCGCCTAAATGCTTTTGGCGCCAAAAATGACGCCACGTCCGGAACACCAACATTTTTGGGGCAAAAGAACGTAAAAAATGACACAACTTCCGGCGACACGTATGACGCCGGAAACAGAAAAGATTTTTTGCGCCAAAAAAGTCCGCGCCAAGAATGACGCAATAAAATGAAGCATTTTCAGCCCCCGCGAGCCTAACAGCCCACAGGGAAAAAAAGTCAAATTTTTAAGGTAAGAAAAATGATTGATTCAAATGCATTATCCCAAATATGAAACTGACTGTCTGAAAATAAGGAATGTTGAACATCCTGAGTCAAGGCAAATAAATGTTTGAATACATATATTTAGAACTTTATTAAAAAAGTGCCCAACCATAGCTTAGAGTGTCACAGAAAATAAGACTTACTTACCCCAGGACACTCATCTACATGTTTGTAGAAAGCCAAACCAGTACTGAAACGAAAATCAGCAGAGGAAATGGTATATATATAAGAGTATATCGTCAATCTGAAAAGGGAGGTAAGAGATGAATCTCTATGACCGATAACAGAGAACCTATGAAATAGACCCCGTAGAAGGAGATCATTGAATTCAAACAGGCAATACTCTCCTCACATCCCTCTGACATTCACTGCACGCTGAGAGGAAAACCGGGCTCCAACCTGCTGCGGAGCGCATATCAACGTAGAATCTAGCACAAACTTACTTCACCACCTCCATAGGAGGCAAAGTTTGTAAAACTGATTTGTGGGTGTGGTGAGGGGTGTATTTGTAGGCATTTTGAGGTTTGGGAAACTTTGCCCCTCCTGGTAGGAATGTATATCCCATACGTCACTAGCTCATGGACTCTTGCTAATTACATGAAAGAAATATATTTTTATGATAGCAACTAATTGCACTACTCTTATATATGTGACCCGCCACAGTGGCGGAACGGGGGTTACCGACTACAGCTGTCTTGTAAGTAGGAACAAAAGCAAGCTCATTGAGGATCTACAATCAAGGTAAGCGCAGGATAAAATTAAGCTGCGTTCATAACTTGCATGAAATAAGAAGCACGGAGAAATGCTATAAGCCTACCCGGTGAGGCGTTTGTTTGTATGCAATACAAGTTGAGCTTTTGGAACAAGCAATAATGAATCTGTTTTTTGTACATACCTACGATATAACTAATGCTGTGACTGCTGGAAAATAAATACCCATGAGTGTATAATACCTTGCAATAATCTCCCACAGAAGATTGATACAAAGTCATGAATTGTGGTGCATAATAAATTAGACAAGCCGTGTGGAACTTTATAAATATTCATCCTAACTAAGGAACTTTTTGTAGTCAGCTGACTATCATTATTTTGGTATACCGATTGTCTAAAGTGGGCCAAGTCTAGTATTTTTGTATAATATGTCTGTGACATCTCTTGTAGCAATAAAGTAATAATTTAGTATAGAAATGTATCATTCTTATTTTGCAACATTGTGATGTGATATAATTGTTTGAGGTTTGTTAAGGAGTCTTTAGGGACTGTTATAGGGCTCCATGTACTAAGCCGTCAATTCATCCGTCATTGTAGACGCGGATAAACTCGCCGTTACTCGCCGCGGGCGAAATGGTGTCCGCTGTCGCTATGTACTAATATTCCCCCAATAAATAGACAAGTCTAGCCCGCCGCGAGCAGTTGCGGATTGTTGATAAATTTGACGCCTCGCTCGCCGCGACTAAGCTGATGGTACTTAACTTTCAGTTGAATTGTCTGGCCAATTATTAACACATGACATGCAAGGTGTCACGAACATCATAGTAGTCGCGGGATATTTTGCTCCTATAAAAGTTCAACTTATCTAAACAACTTTATTATTGTTCAAAATTTTTTGAAGAGTGATAACAGAGCGTTATTTTTGTAATATTTATTTACAATTTGGATATGGCTTCATCTGGATCTGATAATATATAAATATTAATATAAAAATAATTATAAAGATTGACAACTAACAATACAAATTTAAATAGATTACTCTTTAATTACAGTCGACAAATTGGGCGCAATTTATGTACATGGAAATGAGAGACAAATTAGACGCCAGTTATGCTGTAAGTACAATGCTGATATTACTGCCTTTTATATATGTCTAGACTGGCGTCTAGATTGACTTTCCTATTGTTTTGTACCTTGCCCGCCACCTAAAAGGTGGCGAGGCAAAAATAGCGAGGTGGGAGCGGAAATTGTAGCGAGCGGACAAATAGATTTTTTAGTACATTCGTTTTTTGGCGAGTTGGTGGTCAAATGTGTCTAATTACAGTGAAAAATGGAGCGGTAGCGAGGTTTGGCGGATAAGTACGCTCGCAATTTTAAAGATGCGAGTTTTAACATAATTGACGGCTTTGTACATATCAGTTTGCGAGTTTTGACGCGAGATTTGTTGCGGGTAGCTCGCTGACTGCTTAGTACATGGAGCCCATAATCACTATTATACTAGTTAGGACATAGCAGATCTTATGCTCTGGTGCTGGAAATAGGGAAACTAGTGTGGGCAAGGTTTGTCTCACAGAGCCTCTTTTCTTTAAAACAATATATATATATATATATATATATATATATATTTATTAACCCTTTCCTGATGGGGTTAAAGTGTCTACATCAGAACAACTGTTCCGATGTAGACAAATTGAAATCACGCGATCGTGCACACGATCGCAAGATTTCAATTATTGGATCGGGTCTGGGGGATGTCCCTATAACCCTAGGAACGCCCTCCAGGCCGCGATCAAATCTGAGAAGCACAGTAAGCTTCAGGACAGCCGTTGGCTATGACGTTCTATTCCGTCATAATGGCTTTAAAGCCCTTTAAAGCCCAGTGTAATTATGACGCAATAGAAAGTTAATAAGAGCTATAGTTTCCCTTTGTCTTTCTTGTTTGTGGTTCTTTGTTATGTGATTTTTGCTTTTTTCTACTTAGTTTTATCTATTTAATGTATTTAAACCAAATTTGTTGTACTAATCTTGAAAGGATGGATGATAGATGGATATGGATAGAGATCGACAGACAGGTGTACCAATAGATAGATATACACACCTACAAAATACATATACAATCTGGCCCTAGTGAAAGCAGACTTTAATTTTTCCGTAAAACTAAGCATCTTTATTTTCTGGTACCTGGACACAAATAATGGAATTTATATTTAGTGTGGTAGGCCTCAATGTACCTGCAAAATAAATTGTATTCAGCAACATATATATCAAACAATAAACTCTCAAAACCTGTGAGAATTCACTAAAGAACTTTACTCTGAAGCTTTTTCAAGGAAATTGTGCCATGCAGACTGTGACAAGCCTGACAAAATGATCAGGTAGTAACTGTGATTTTTCACGGCTAACTTGTTTCTTCCATAAGGATGCCCTGGCATGTTAAGGACATTTCTTACATTTGAAGCAGATAAGGTTTTTGTAAACTGGTAACATGAGGAGGCCCTTGCCCCATTAAATCATGACAGCACTAAAAAGAGAGACAGGCATAGGCAAACAGACCAAGCCGAAATTATAATTAAGACTTGTTTGAACAATTTTCCAGCCTGCAGAACTGCCAAACCTGGAGGTATCTTGTTAAACTTTTTTACTGTCTGTCACACACACTGGAAATGTTTGAACAAAATACTTTCTTTTGTGTAACAAGTCTAATTATAGTATAATGTAAATTGTTTCTGTGATTCTGGCAGGGTCCCTCTGTGCAGACTGTATTCATATGAGCAAAGCAATTTATAAAAATAACAAACCACCCAAATGGTTTTTTTTTTTGTTTTATTTCAAAAAGTTAAATATCTGAAATAAAACTGATCAACTAAAAAGCTTGTGTGATAATGGTTTAAAAAGGATACTAAACCCTATTTTTTTCTTTCATTATTCAGAGCATGCAATTTTAAGCAACTAATTTTATCCTATTATTAGTTTTTCTTCGTTCTCTTGCTATCTTTATTTGAAAAAGCATGAATCTAAGCTATGTAGCCGGCCCATTTTTGGTTCAGAACCTTGGATAGCGCTTGCTGATTGGTGGGTACATTTAGCCACCAATCAGCAAGTGCAACCCAGGTGCTGAACCAAAAATGGCCCAGCTCCTTAGCTTAGAGTCCAGCTTTTTCAAATAAAGATAGCAAGAGAACGAAGAAAAACTGATAATAGGAGTAAACTAGAAAGTTGCTTAAAATTGCCTGCTCTAGGCGGGGCTAGCCATCACACAGCTCAGACGTGTGTGCGCTTAGCTCCTGAGAGACAAAAGATTTAATACTTATTTAAACGATCAAAAGGCAATAAAAGAAAGTAAAAGTATTTGGACTTGTCCTGAGCTAAAGTCTGGCTCACTTTTTAAGAACTTTGAGAGCGGGACCTGCAACTTAGGGCCTGACATTTGAGCCCCAAAGAAGCTGCGAGATCGAGTGTGGGCCGACCGTAATATACGCTGCTCTGAGGAAAGTCAGGTCTCTGGCGGCCACTAAAATCGCTCACCAGGACGTGCAGCAGAAGACTTCTACCTTCGTGAGGTTTGACCTTCGTTCCGGAGAACAAGCCATTATTGCCGTCGGCCGTCAGCTCCATACCACATTGCTCCGGAGGGACGGGGACCCGCTCCGGAGCACTTACCCAGAGACCCAGCTTCCATCTCGGCGGTGATCGGAGGGCCGTGTCTTCCGTCTGGGAGCGCCGACGGAGCCTTGCTTCTTCCCGGCTGGGATCAGCCGACAGCCATCCTCCACCTGATTTGCTCCGGAGGGCTGGGGACCCGCTCCGGAGCCACAGACAGAGAAGAAGGAGGGGATTGGTACAGCTGGAGGCCTTAACCGCATACGCCAACGACCCTTTAAGGTTAGTGCTGCCTGCATTTGGGACATTAGGGGGTGAAAGCCTGCACCATTGAAAAGGTGATAAAATAAAAGGAATACACGTGGACTACAGTGAGGCCCACTAGCTGCGCTACTAAGTAGTGAAAAGGCGCGAATACCCGCCATCTTGAAATTTTGGAATAAGTTTCTCAATTTGTGCAACTACGCTAGTACATTCAAGAGATCTCCTTAGGTCCTACTGGGACTAGTAAATACCTAGGGCTCACCCCCACCGGAAAGGACTAGAGAACTTTTACATTCACTTAAGGGCCTTTGGCAGGGCCGCAGCTACCCTGATTATCTGCAAGAAGAGCCCAAATATTCAGATGCCCACTATTGACCTTGGGCCCTGGCAGGACATTTAATAAATAACTGGAGACTGTTTTAAATTTGACTAGGGACGCAGTATTTCCTAAAAGGGACAACATCACCATACCCTGAACTGTCAAATACACTAACCGCAGCGGAGACTACCTGTATTTTTAAGGAAATCTGAATTTGGGACATAAAACTTTCACAAACACGCCTAAATAGCCTGAACAGCAGAGATTAGGACTATTCTGTTACACAATATAACAAAGGATAAGGCTGCTGCGCCAGCTTAGGTTGTCCCTGATTCTGTATCCAGAATGCAATGTCATTTTTCTTGCAGCTACATATATATGGTTTAACCTGCACTTTTCTTTTACAGGTTCTCTACCCACACTATCACACCTGTGCTACAACCACAAAATAAGCACATAAGAGGGTAAATCAATAGATGAAGTATTGACAGACTTCATTGCTTTAAGTGTTTTCCTAACCTTTTTCTTTTCACAGGTTATCACCATAAAGATTAGCTTAAAGCTGTAAACTGAATGTATACCTATTAGAACAACAACACCTCAAGGCTCTCCCTTTCCGGCCCAGCTAGTCTGGGCTGGTCACTTCCACTGCCCCTTTTCCCTTCCCTGGTGTCGTATCCCTGTCCCCTGAGCCAAGAGGCAGATTGTTAAGTGTAAAGGTGATAATGCAAACATTTTCCTCCTTCTCTGAGGTATACATTAGATGAACCATGAGCAAGTAATATTGTTATGTGATTGATTTATTTCACTTTTTGCAACTGTACTCTCATATAACTAGTTTATTGGAACATGAGCCCTTTCTTGATCTCCCATAGCAACAGTAACTTAGAGATTAAGGTACAAAAGTGGAAAAGTGTTCTAATAAGAGAGTACCCTGTTGCTTCTCCTGACCAATAGCTTAGAAAAAATGATTGCTGAATAAGCTGCTCCTGTCAGGGGGGGCGCACAATGTAAGCCTACAAGTAAATGCCATAAGCAAGACAAATAGAGAGCACCTAAAATAGAGCTAAACCACACAGTGGTGATATCAACAAAACACTACCTAAATTAAAACTACTATATGAGATCGTGGAGAATTGTTCCAGAGCCAGAATTAGTAATACCATGGAAGGAAAACACCAAACAGTCAAAGACTGCTTATCAAGAGCCCAAGCTAAAAAGAACCGAAAAGCCTTAAATCAGGCAGCCTTGCCCTCTGCTGTGGATCAGGATAGTATGTCGGATGACACCTCAACAGACCAGATAGGTATCCCCTCTACCACCTTGGTAGGACAAATTAGAGAGATATTTCAGAAAGAACTGAGATCAGCAATAGCAGAATTAAAGTCTGACATATTGAGCATTGGCAATAGGACCTCAGTAATAGAGGATAAAGTAGATGAAGTGATAGATGATCTAACGGAAGTTCACTCTATTGTGACAGAACAAGAAAAACAGATTTCCACGTTACAATCCCAAATTGAAGACTTAGAGAATAGGTCTCGGAGATCTAATATTAGGGTTCGTAATCTTCCAGAATCTTTTGAAAACCTCCAAGAAGTGCTACCTACTATCTTCAGAAAATTGTTACCTGACATAGAGGAAGATTCTTTGCTGATGGACAGAGCTCATAGAGCCTTAAATAGGCCTCAAAATCCTAATGCATCAAGAGATGTCATAATCAAATTTCATTACTTCCTGACTAAAGAAAAAATTGTACAAGCAGCAAGGAAGAGTCCACAGTTCGAATTTGAAGGTCATAAACTACAGTTCTATTCGGATCTGTCACCAACCACCCTAAAGAAACGTAGAGATCTTAAGCCAATTGTCGAAGCTTTGCAGAAAGCTAAATTGAAATACAGATGGTCATTTCCCTTTCGACTTATCTGTACATATCATAACACTTCATACTCCTGCACTAACTTGGAAGAAGGTGTCAAAATGTTGAAGCAAATGAAAATACCAATGGAAGAAATGGTCTTACCATTACCTCAAAGAACCCCCAAAAAAAGGACACAGCCAATCTGGGATAAAGAAACAAGACCACAAACTCCAAGGAAACGATCTCAGCTAGCTGAAGATATAGATCCAGGTTAAATAAGATTAGAGAGCTTAGCTGATCAAAACCTGTAGAACTCCCCCCTGATAGGATACATCAGATTGAGGGAAAATTTATGCTGTTATATCTAAAGCTATGCCTCTTAGGATATTAGCTACTTAGAGAAATATAGCAATGTAATTCAAAGTTAAAGGTGTGTTTAAAATTATTAAGAGAAAAATTGAGATTTCACTACCCGTTGGTTAGTTACAGCTACATAGAAGCACTCAGTACAGTTATGAATATAATAACGATTAAATTAATAACGACTTTTATTACTACAAGGAGGCTCCACAGTTGTTATAGAGGGGAGTTAAATAACTTTACCACTGTTATTTGCATACAAGATCACTAAAATGTTTTGATTAAGGTTATATCTACCGAATTGCTCAGTTTAAAATTTACTTGTTTAGTTAAATACATTAATGTACTATATAAGATTGTGCACCCCCGGTGCGAAAATACGACATTAGATTAATGTTGGTTATGTATCACTTACAGATACGATATATTATCTTTTTTTCTGTCTTTACTATTAACTTTTCTCTTTTCTTTTCCCATTTCTCCTCTCCCATGGTCACTGGTGGGTTATCTCGGCGTGAGACCTCTGACAAACTCACAAAGGTTGGGATCCATGCTAATATGAGTAAGAACAAAATCGGCACTAGCAGAGGAATACAGCTAAGTATAGTATATCTCACAAATCCACACATACATCCAATATGGCCTTTAAAATAATATCACACAATGTGAGGGGTCTTCACTCACATATAAAGAGAAAAAAAGCTATAGCAGAGTACAAGTCCTTAAATGCACAGGTAATTATGCTACAAGAAACACACTTTACTAAGGTAACCACCCCAAAATATTGGGATGCAGCCTTCCCAACTCAATACCATGCAGTGGGTGCTAAAAAGAAAGGGGGGGTTTCTATCTTAATAAGAGACAATCTAAGCTTCCAAGAGGAAGAAGTTATCAGAGACCCGGGAGGGAGATTTCTCATTTTAAAAGGGAAAATTCAGGGTAGCCCAATAATATTAGGTAACATTTATGCTCCAAATGAAGACCAAGGGAGGTTTATAGCGAAGATCAGTAAAATATTAACCACTTGGAAGAAATACAAGATTGTTCTTGGGGGGGATTTCAACCTTACAATCAATGACCAACTTGATAGATCCCCTCCACCAAATAAATCCTCCTCCAAAATCTTAAGCGACTTAATTTTAGATCATAACTTGATAGATGTGTGGCGTATCTGTAATCGTTCAATGAAAGGTTTTACCTATTACTCAGCCGCACATCAATCATACTCTAGGATTGATTATATCTTTATTAGCCAGATTCTATGCCCTTTACTAATAAACACAAACATATCCCAAACATCATGGTCAGATCATTCCATTGTTGAGATTTCCCTAGGGGGGTTCTTTGACCCCTCAAGACAGAGAAATTGGACACTAGACATGCACTTATTAAAAGATGAAGTTATTTCCCAAAAATTAATCAAATCCATCAAGGAATACTGGCAAATAAACAAAAATTCAACGGAAAACCCGCTATATGCATGGGGGGCTTTTAAATCATACCTTAGAGGCATACTTATTAGGGAGAAGGCCCTCATAATCAATAAAAGAAAAGAGGCCCTTCGGCAAAAAAAACTAGAATTGGACAAACTCCAGATGACCCACATACATAGCAGAACAGAAGCCGGAGCTAGAGCAATCACAGCTAAAAAAGCTGAAATAGACACTATATTGAATGAGGAGGCCTTATCATCCCTGAGAATAATTGAAGTACAATATTTTATATACGCTAATAAACCCGACCGAATGCTAGCTAGGAAAATTAGGAACATAACGCGTATTTCCTCTGTCCCCCAATTGCAAACCCCAGAAGGTCACATTATTAACGATCCTCCACAAATAGCTAATGCCTTCGCTGATTTTTATCAATCCTTATATAATCTACCGGTCGACAAATCTAAAAACAGGGTCACACAGATCAAGACATTTCTAGCAGAAAGTAATATTCCCCAACTAGATGGGGAGCGCGCAGGTCAATTAGACGCCCCAATCTCTTCTAGGGAAGTCATAATAGCAATAAAACAAATTAAAAGTAACAAAGCCCCAGGCCCAGATGGGTATTCGGGGGGGTTCTATAAGAAGTTTTCGATAGATCTAGTTCCACATCTAGTTGAATCCTTTAACCACATACTCCAAGGAGGTTTTGTTCCACCAGAGCTCCTATCAGCAAGAATTTGTGTAGTGCCTAAACCAGGTAGGGACAAATTCCATTGTAAAAATTATAGGCCTATATCGTTAATAAATTTAGATCTCAAGCTTTTTACTAAAATACTAGCCAATAGGTTAAACCCACTGCTTACTAGCTTAATTAACACTGATCAGGTAGGATTTATAAGAGGGAGGGAGGCGCCTGACAATGTTAGAAAGATAATCGACTTAATTGATTACGCAAATAAAAAAAGAACGCCTTCTCTGTTCCTATCATTGGATGCAGAGAAGGCGTTCGATAGGATCTTTTGGGACTATATGTTCCTCACTTTGCAGCAGTTTGGGATTAAAGGAAATTTCTTGAAGGCAATTCAGACATTGTATACGACCCCGTCAGCTTTTATCAGACTATCAGGTTATCAATCCAAAATAATCAGGATCCGAAATGGGACAAGACAAGGGTGCCCCCTGTCCCCGTTACTCTTCGCCCTCTGTATAGAACCGTTAGCAGCGACTATTAGAAATCAGAATGACATCAAAGGCATTCAAATAGGCGACACGGTACACAAACTCGCATTATTCGCTGATGATGTGATATTAACTATCACTAAACCTATGTTATCCCTGCCCCCGCTCTACAAATTATTATCAGATTTCGGGAGACTATCCGGATACAAAATAAACAATGACAAATGTGAAGCACTAGAAACCCACCTCCCAGAAGCAACAAAAAAACTTCTTGAGATCAACTTTGACTTTAAATGGGCCTCCTCTAATATCACATACTTAGGCATTGCCATATCAAATAACCTAGAAAGCATATTTAAACTAAACTATAAAAAAATGTTTATACATCTTAAAAAAGAAATGAAAACTTGGTCTACTTACAAAGTATCTTTTTATGGTAAAATAGTAATCACAAAAATGATAATATTACCAAAGCTGCTCTATCTCTTCAGAGCATTGCCTATTACTGTTCCCCAAGAGGATTTACTTGATATGCAGAGAAACATGTTAAGATTTGTTTGGGTTAATAAAAAGGCTAGAATCAATAAGAAAACATTGCTCCACGGTAAAGACCGAGGAGGTCTGGGAGTACCAGATCTACAAAAGTACTTTTGGGCTGCCAGACTAGCACAAACTTCGCTCTGGAATACTAGAGGGAACGACATAAAGTGGGTAAAATTAGAAAGTGACATGATACAATTATACCCAATCTATCAGATTTTGTGGACACCTAAACGAGATAGACCATTGAATTGGTCCAATTACCTCTCCATAGCACATTCTATTAGAATATGGGACACACTACAAGGAAAATACAAACTACATACAACTAGCTCTTTAGCAACACCGTTAAATTTGCCATTTGTTCAGGTTCCAAAAGCAGTAAGCAACATATGGGCTAACAAAGGACTATACCGAATAGCTGATATTATGAAGAACTCCACATTCATATCATTTGAGGAATATAATTCTATCCTACCGATATTTCCGGGCTCCTGGCTCCACTATATGCAACTGAAATCTAGAATTAAGGAAATAGGTAGACCACCTTCACACTCAGCACATTCCCCCTTTGAAAAGATATGCATATCTGCAACTAGAACTAAAGGAGCTATATCGATTTTATATAACCTATTAAATAACAATAGCACAGCAGACAAACTACATTTTATGGTAAAATGGGAAGGGGAAGGACAGTTTGTAAAAGAGCCTTCAGAATGGTCTGAAATCCTAAAAAAAGGACAGGCGTGTTCTATTAGTGCCAATCTGAAAGAAAATTACATTAAAGTAGCGTATAGGTGGTACCTACATCCTAGCAGAATACAGTGGAATGACAAAACCCCTAAGTCTTGCTACAGAGGCTGCGGAGAGGTTGGGTCTTACACACATATGTGGTGGTCTTGTGTGGAGGCGCAGAAAATTTGGTTACAAACCAATAACCTCCTATCTGACATATTAAATAGACAAATTACACTGAGTAGAGAACAGGCTTTGCTGCACTTCCCGATTGAGGGTCTTACCAAAGCTAAATCAAAGTTAGTAGGAATGGTCTGCACAGCTGTCAAGACCTCAATAGCAAGGTTCTGGAAGTCTTCAGTACCCAGTTTTAATATCATAATAAATAAACTTAAATATTATTATCAAATGGCAGACATTTCTTCTACCCTACTTAACACCAGAACAGAGTTTCTCCAGATATGGGAGGACTGGATAGTTTGGATAGATACTCAACGAATGAGAAACAGACGTAGCATTCAGGTAATGGAGGACACAACAGAGAGTGCGGATACCCACTAGTGACATGGGCTCTCAACCTTTTATTTCCCCCTTCCTTAACTGGGAGATTCCCTTCTATTCTTCTTTCTACTTTTTCCTATTCCTTTCTGCTTTCTTTCTAATATCTATTTATGAAAAATTTGCAAACAAGAGGAAAAGTATAGCATCTTTTAATGTTTTTTTCTTTAGATTGCTTTATCTGAGGTGATTTTTCTTTTTTTTTTGTCCTTGACGAATTATAATACGACAATAACATAAAACATTAAGCTTGAAATGGTGGACCTGTGTGATCTGCCATGACGTTACTGCATTCTTTGTATAATAAGAATTGTCCTGTTACATCTATATATATATCATAATTGTCATGGATTGTGTTACCTTTTTCTCAATAAAAAATTATTTCGTAAAAAAAAATTGCCTGCTCTATTTGAATCATGGAAGAAAATATTTTGGTTTAGTATCCTTTTAATAATACAATACATTTTAGTGGCTACAATACAACTTAAAGGGACATTAAAGTCAAAACTAAGCGTAAATCTAATGGGTAGAGAATAATAACAACTTTTTAATTAACTTGTCCTATCAATGGTATCAATCTCATGGTATACGCGAGTTCAGGAGCGCACACGCGTCTTTAGCCATCTAGCAGAAGTGTTTGCAACAATGTTATACATACTTGCAAATACTGCTGAAATAGATTCCTAAAGATATGTGCACGCTCCTAAGACTTTCTCAGCCTACCTAGATTAACTCTTTAACAAATGATACAAAGAGAACAAGGAAAATTTGATTTGGAAAGTATTTTAAAAATGTATGCTTTATCTAAATCATTAAAGTTTATTTTGACTAACACTTTGTGGCCAATTTAACAAAGTGTGATGTCCGCCACACATCGCATACGCTGTCATCATTTATCATTGCACAAACAGTTCTGGTGAACTGCTTGTGAAATGCTGCCCCCTGCACATTCGTGGCCAATTGGCCGCTAGCATGAGGTGTCAATCTACCCGATCGTATGTGATCGGGCAGATTGATGTTCGCCGCCTCAGAGATCTTAAGACCGCTGCTTCTTAACTTCTGTTTCCGGCGAGCCTGAAGGCTCGCGCGGAAACAGTTACATTCAGGGCCATTCGGTGTTGGGCAAAGCTGAAAAGTACTAATTTTTCTATTATTTTTTACCTGTTTGGGATGGTTGTTCTACTGTTTTCAACTCTCACACACTTTCCTACAGAGCAAATTATGTCCTTGTAGAAACTTATTATTAGTGAGATCACCCGACTTTGGGACATAAGGATCTAATGTTAGGGTATTTTATTGTTGCACTGTTGCTTAAAGTGATGGTAAATCCTGGAACAAATAAAGGGGACTTTCAGTCGTGAAGTATAAAATACTTCATGCTGAAAGCTCCTTTATTTGTTTGCAGTGTTCACCGCACTGAGCTGCTAAGGCCAGTTGGCGCCAAGCCGGTTTTTCCGTGCGGTTATTGGCTAAGAGGTGGAAATGTCACCTCGCAGCCAAATAGCGTTCTGCCGTGGGCTGCCTTAGCAGCTCAGTGCGGCGAATGCTGCAAACAAATAAAGGAGCTTTCATCATGAAGTATTGTAAATGTCATGACTGAAATTCCCCTTTATTTGTTCCAATGGTAAATCCTAGCGTTTCACAAACACTAGGACTTGCCATCACGTTAAATACAATTATATGTTTACCCCTGGAAGAAAGTTAAACAAAATTAAAGTCAGTTCTACATTATCAATCAACTGATCCAGAGATGAACATGTCCATTGATTGGTGGCTACATACATATGCTACACCTGATTTCCACTCAATTACCTTAAAATATTTTTTTTTAATAAATATTAATAAAATATATATTCCTATGTGTGTGTATGTAAAAATATGTTGATCTGAGAAACTTACATCAGAATTAGTCCATCTAGTGAGTTTGGTTATAAACATCTTAAAACATCAGTGAAGTGTATTAGTTTATATATATATATATATATATATATATATATATATATATATATAATGTTTATTTGGTAAAATATATATCAATATATATATATAATTATATAGGTATATATATTTAAAACATTTTTAAAATAAGAATAAATATGATTATTCATGTTTTCATCTACATGACTGCAAAGGGCTCTCCGGTGCATTTATTTATGTTTCTACATACAGTGCCCTTCACTAATATTGGCACCCTTGGTAAATATGAGCAAAGAAGGCTGTGAAAAATTGCCTTAATTGTTTAACCTTTTGATCTTTTGTTCAAAAAATACACAAAAATACTCTGCTCTCATGGATATCAAACAATTGCAAACACAAAACAGGTTTATCCAAAATAAAAAAATCTTTGTTAATTATATGTGTGGCACAATTATTGGCACCCCTATGAATTCATATGAGAAAAATATATTTGAAGTATATTCCCATTGATAATATACATTTTTTAGTATACCTGGGTGACTAGAATCAGGAAATTGTTCAACCATGACCTCCTGTTTCACAGGGTTATAAATATTAGGAAACACATAGACCAAATTCCAGTCATTCATCACAATGAGTAAGACCAAGGAATATAGCTGTGATATGTGGCAAAAGGTTACTGAGCTTTAAAAAATGGGAAGTGGCTATAAGAAAATATCAAAAGCATTAAAAATGCAAATTTCCACAATCAGGGCAATAATAAAGTTCCAGTCAACTGGAAATGTTATGAATCAACCTGGAAGAGGACGTCTGACTATATTGTCTCAACACACTGTAAAGAGGATGTTTTGAGTGGCCAAAATATCTCCAAGGATCACAGCTGGAGAATTGGAGAAGTTAGATGCGTCTTGGAAACAGAAAATTTCAAAAACTACAATCCAATGTCACCTACATCACTACAAGTTGTGTGGAAGGGTTTCAAGAAAAAACAAATTATACTTACCTGATAATTTTATTTCCATCATGGGGAGGAGAGTCCGCGGCTTCATTCATTACTTTTGGGAAATAAGAACCTGGCCACCAGGAGGAAGCAAAGACACCCCAGCCAAAGGCTTAAATACCTCCCACACTCCCCTCATCCCCCAGTCATTCTGCCAAGGGAACAAGGAACATTAGGAGAAATATCAGGGGGAAAATGGTGCGAGAAGATAAATTAAAATTTAGGTCCGCCTACCGGAGTTACGGGCGGGAGCCATTAATTCACCTCCCCACAATGGAAATAAGATTATCAGGTAAGCATAATTTATGTTTTCAATCTAAAGGTGAGGAGAGTCCACAGCTTCATTCATTATTTGTGGGAAACATATATCCAAGCTTTAGAGGACACAGAATTAAACCGGGAGGGTAAAAAGGCAGACACTAATCTGAGGGCACCACAGCCTGTAAAACCTTTCTCCTAAAAACAGCTTTCGCAGAAGCAAAAACATAAAATTTGTAAAACTTTGTAAAAGTGTGTAAAGTGGACCAGGTAGCCGCCTTACAAATCTGCTCAATAGAGTCCTCATTCTTGAAGGCCCAAGACGAAGCCACAGCTCTAGTTGAATAAGCCATGATCCTCTAAGGAGGCTTATGTCCCGCTGTCTCATAGGCCAAGCGAATCAAGCTCCTCAACCAAAAGGACAAAGAAGTAGAAACAGAATTTATGTTTACCTGATAAATTACTTTCTCCAACGGTGTGTCCGGTCCACGGCGTCATCCTTACTTGTGGGATATTCTCTTCCCCAACAGGAAATGGCAAAGAGCCCAGCAAAGCTGGTCACATGATCCCTCCTAGGCTCCGCCTACCCCAGTCATTCGACCGACGTTAAGGAGGAATATTTGCATAGGAGAAACCATATGTTACCGTGGTGACTGTAGTTAAAGAAAATAAATTATCAGACCTGATTAAAAAAACCAGGGCGGGCCGTGGACCGGACACACCGTTGGAGAAAGTAATTTATCAGGTAAACATAAATTCTGTTTTCTCCAACATAGGTGTGTCCGGTCCACGGCGTCATCCTTACTTGTGGGAACCAATACCAAAGCTTTAGGACACGGATGAAGGGAGGGAGCAAATCAGGTCACCTAAATGGAAGGCACCACGGCTTGCAAAACCTTTCTCCCAAAAAATAGCCTCAGAAGAAGCAAAAGTATCAAATTTGTAAAATTTAGAAAAAGTGTGCAGTGAAGACCAAGTCGCTGCCTTACATATCTGATCAACAGAAGCCTCGTTCTTGAAGGCCCATGTGGAAGCCACAGCCCTAGTGGAGTGAGCTGTGATTCTTTCAGGAGGCTGCCGTCCGGCAGTCTCATAAGCCAATCGGATAATGCTTTTAATCCAGAAGGAGAGAGAGGTAGAAGTTGCTTTTTTGACCTCTCCGTTTACCAGAATAAACAACAAACAAAGACGAAGTTTGTCTGAAATCCTTAGTAGCTGCTAAGTAAAATTTGAGAGCACGAACTACATCCAAGTTGTGCAACAAACGTTCCTTCTTTGAAACTGGATTAGGACACAAAGAAGGCACAACTATCTCCTGGTTAATGTTTTTGTTAGAAACAACTTTTGGAAGAAAACCAGGTTTAGTACGCAAAACCACCTTATCTGCATGGAACACCAGATAAGGAGAAGAACACTGCAGAGCAGATAATTCTGAAACTCTTCTAGCAGAAGAAATTGCAACCAAAAACAAAACTTTCCAAGATAATAACTTAATATCAACGGAATGTAAGGGTTCAAACGGAACCCCCTGAAGAACTGAAAGAACTAGGTTGAGACTCCAAGGAGGAGTCAAAATTTTGTAAACAGGCTTGATTCTAACCAGAGCCTGAACAAAGGCTAGAACATCTGGCACAGCTGCCAGCTTTTTGTGAAGTAACACAGACAAGGCAGAAATCTGTCCCATCAAGGAACTTGCAGATAATCCTTTTTCCAATCCTTCTCGAAGGAAGGATAGACTCTTAGGAATCTTAACCTTGTCCCAAGGGAATCCTGCAGATCCACACCAACAGATATACCAAATTATGTGGTAATTTTTCTGGTTACAGGCTTTCAGGCCTGAACAAGAGTATTAATAACAGAATCTGAGAACCCTCGCTTTGATAAGATCAAGCGTTCAATCTCCAAGCAGTCAGCTGGAGTGGGTCGAACGGACCTAGAACAAGAAGGTCTCGTCTCAAAGGTAGCTTCCATGGTGGAGCCGATGACATATTCACCAGATCTGCATACCAAGTCCTGCGTGGCCACGCAGGAGCTATCAAAATCACCGACGCCCTCTCCTGATTGATCCTGGCTACCAGCCTGGGGATGAGAGGAAACGGCGGGAACACATAAGCTAGTTTGAAGGTCCAAGGTGCTACTAGTGCATCCACTAGAGCCGCCTTGGGATCCCTGGATCTGTACCCGTAGTAAGGAACTCTGAAGTTCTGACGAGAGGCCATCAGATCCATGTCTGGAATGCCCCACGGTTGAGTGACTTGGGCAAAGATTTCCGGATGGAGTTCCCACTCCCCCGGATGCAATGTCTGACGACTCAGAAAATCCGCTTCCCAATTTTCCACTCCTGGGATGTGGATAGCAGACAGGTGGCAGGAGTGAGACTCCGCCCATAGAATGATTTTGGTCACTTCTTCCATCGCTAGGGAACTCCTTGTTCCCCCCTGATGGTTGATGTATGAACTTAGCCCTCGCTAGCTGAGGCCAAGCTTTGAGAGCATTGAATATCGCTCTCAGTTCCAGAATATTTATCGGTAGAAGAGATTCTACCCGAGACCAAAGACCCTGAGCTTTCAGGGATCCCCAGACCGCGCCCCAGCCCATCAGACTGGCGTCGGTCGTGACAATGACCCACTCTGGTCTGCGGAAGGTCATCCCTTGTGACAGGTTGTCCAGGGACAGCCACCAACGGAATGAGTCTCTGGTCCTCTGATTTACTTGTATCTTCGGAGACAAGTCTGAATAGTCCCCATTCCACTGACTGAGCATGAACAGTTGTAATGGTCTTAGATGAATGCGCACAAAAGGAACTATGTCCATTGCCGCTACCATCAAACCTATCACTTCCATGCACTGCGCTATGGAAGGAAGAGGAACGGAATGAAGTATCCGACAAGAGTCTAGAAGTTTTGTTTTTCTGGCTTCTGTCAGAAAAATCCTCATTTCTAAGGAGTCTATTATAGTTCCCAAGAAGGGAACCCTCGTTGACGGAGATAGAGAACTCTTTTCCACGTTCACTTTCCATCCGTGAGATCGGAGAAAGGCCAGGACAATGTCCGTGTGAGCCTTTACTTGAGGAAGGGACGACGCTCGAATCAGAATGTCGTCCAAGTAAGGTACTACAGCAATGCCCCTTGGTCTTAGCACCGCCAGAAGGGACCCTAGTACCTATGAGAAAATCCTAGGAGCAGTGGCTAATCCGAAAGAAAACGCCACGAACTGGAAATGCTTGTCCAGGAATGCAAACCTTAGGAACCGATGATGTTCCTTGTGGATAGGAATATGTAGATACGCATCCTTGAAATCCACCTTGGTCATGAATTGACCTTCCTGGATGGAAGGAAGAAGTGTTCGAATGGTTTCCATCTTGAACGATGGAACCTTGAGAAACTTGTTCAAGATCTTGAGATCTAAGATTGGTCTGAACGTTCCCTCTTTTTTGGGAACTATGAACAGATTGGAGTAGAACCCCATCCCTTGTTCTCCTAATGGAACAGGATGAATCACTCCCATTTTTAGCAGGTCTTCTACCCAATGTAAGAATGCCTGTCTTCTTATGTGGTCTGAAGACAACTGAGACCTGTGGAACCTCCCCCTTGGAGGAAGCCCCTTGAACTCCAGAGAATAACCTTGGGAGACTATTTCTAGCGCCCAAGGATCCAGAACATCTCTTGCCCAAGCCTGAGCGAAGAGAGAGAGTCTGCCCCCCACCAGATCCGGTCCCGGATCGGGGGCCCGCATTTCATGCTGTCTTGGTAGCAGTGGCAGGTTTCCTGGCCTGCTTTCCTTTGTTCCAGCCTTGCATAGGTCTCCAGGCTGGATTGGCTTGAGAAGTATTACCTTCCTGCTTAGAGGACGTAGCCCTTGGGGCTGATCCGTTTCTGCGAAAGGGACGAAACTTAGGTTTATTTTTGGTCTTGAAAAGACCTATCCTGAGGAAGGGCGTGGCCCTTGCCCCCAGTGATATCAGAGATAATCTCTTTCAAGTCAGGGCCAAAGAGTGTTTTCCCCTTGAAAGGAATGTCAAGCAATTTGTTCTTGGAAGACGCATCCGCTGCCCAAGATTTTAACCAAAGCGCTCTGCGCCACAATAGCAAACCCAGAATTTTTTCGCCGCTAACCTAGCCAATTGCAAGGTGGCGTCTAGGGTGAAAGAATTAGCCAATTTAAGAGCACGAATTCTGTCCATAATCTCCTCATAAGAAGAAGAATTACTAATAATCGCCTTTCCTAGCTCATCAAACTAGAAACACGCGGCTGCAGTGACAGGGACAATGCATGCAATTGGTTGTAGAAGGGAACCTTGCTGAACAAACATCTTTTTTTAGCAGACCTTCTCATTTTTTATCCATAGGATCTTGGAAAGCACAACTATCTTCTATGGGTATAGTGGCGCGCTTGTGTAGAGTAGAAACCGCCCCCTCGACCTTGGGGACTGTCTGCCATCAGTCCTTTCTGGGGTCGACTATAGGAAAACAATTTTTTAAATATGGGGGGAGGTACTAAAGGTATACCGGGCCTGTCCCATTCTTTACTAACAATGTACGCCACCCGCTTGGATATAGGAAAAGCTTCGGGGGGCCCCGGGGCCTCTAAGAACTTTTCCATTTTACATAGTGGTTCTGGAATGACCAGATAATCACAATCATCCAAATTGGATAACACCTCCTTAAGCAGAGCGCGGAGATGTTCCAACTTAAATTTAAAAGTAATCACATCAGGTTCAGCTTGTTGAGAAATGTTTCCTGAATCCGAAATTTCTCCCTCAGACAAAACCTCCCTGGCCCCCTCAGACTGGTGTAGGGGCCCTTCAGAAACCATATCATCAGCGTTCTCATGCTCTACAGAATTTACTAAAACAGAGCAGTCGCGCTTTCGCTGATAAGTGGGCATATTGGCTAAAATGTTTTTGATAGAATTATCCATTACAGCCGTTAAATGTTGCATAGTAAGGAGTATTGGCGCACTAGATGTACTAGGGGCCTCCTGTATGGGCAAGACTGGTGTAGACGAAGGAGGGGATGATGCAGTACCATGCTTACTCCCCTCACTTGAGGAATCATCTTGGGCATCATTTTTACTAAATTTTTTTATGACATAAAATACATATAGTTAAATGAGAAGGAACCTTGGATTCCCCACAGTCAGAACACAATCTATCTGGTAGTTCAGACATGTTAAACAGGCATAAACTTGATAACAAAGCACAAAAAACGTTTTAAAATAAAACCGTTACTGTCACTTTAAATTTTAAACTAAACACACTTTATTACTGCAATTGCGAAAAAGTATGAAGGAATTGTTCAAAATTCACCAAAATTTCACCACAGTGTCTTAAAGCCTTAAAAGTATTGCACACCAAATTTGGAAGCTTTAACCCTTAAAATAACGGAACCGGAGCCGTTTTTATATTTAACCCCTTTACAGTCCCTGGAATCTGCTTTGCTGAGACCCAACCAAGCCCAAAGGGGAATACGATACCAAATGATGCCTTCAGAAAGACTTTTCTATGTATCAGAGCTCCACACACATGCAGCTGCATGCCATGCTGTCCTCAAAAACAAGTGCGCCATACCGGCGCGAAAATGAGGCTCTGACTATGATTAGGGAAAGCCCCTAAAGAATAAGGTGTCTAAAACAGTGCCTGCCGATATAATCATATCAAAATACCCAGAATAAATGATTCCTCAAGGCTAAATATGTGTTAATAATGAATCGATTTAGCCCAGAAAAAGTCTACAGTCTTAATAAGCCCTTGTGAAGCCCTTATTTACTATCTTAATAAACATGGCTTACCGGATCCCATAGGGAAAATGACAGCTTCCAGCATTACATCGTCTTGTTAGAATGTGTCATACCTCAAGCAGTAAGAGACTGCACACTGTTCCCCCAACTGAAGTTAATTGCTCTCAACAGTCCTGTGTGGAACAGCCATGGATTTTAGTTACGGTGCTAAAATCATTTTCCTCATACAAACAGAAATCTTCATCTCTTTTCTGTTTCTGAGTAAATAGTACATACCAGCACTATTTTAAAATAACAAACTCTTGATTGAATAATAAAAACTACAGTTAAACACTAAAAAACTCTAAGCCATCTCCGTGGAGATGTTGCCTGTACAACGGCAAAGAGAATGACTGGGGTAGGCGGAGCCTAGGAGGGATCATGTGACCAGCTTTGCTGGGCTCTTTGCCATTTCCTGTTGGGGAAGAGAATATCCCACAAGTAAGGATGACGCCGTGGACCGGACACACCTATGTTGGAGAAAGAGGCCCTCTGCCCCTCGCGCTTCCCGGAATACACCACAAAAAGAGATGTAGACTGAAATACTTCGTAGCCTGTAGATAGAACTTTAAGGCCCGAACCACATCCAGATTATGAAGTAACCTCTCCTTAGAAGAAGAAGAGTTAGGATACAAAGAATGAACAATTATTTCCTGATTGATGTTACGGTTAGACACCACCTTGGGAAGAAACCCCCAACCGGTGCAAAGAACAGCCTTATCCGCATGAAAGACCAGATAAGGAGGCTCGAATTGCAAGGCAGCCAGCTCAGATACTCGGCATACTGATGCAATGGCCAACAGAAAGAGAACCTTCCAGGACAGAATCTTAATGTCAATAGAATGCATAGGCTCAAACGGAACCCTCTGCAAAACCTTAAGGACCAAGTTTAAGCTCCATAGGGGAGCAGACTGCCTAAAGACAGGTCTGATTCTAGACAGAGCCTGAACAAAAGATTAAATGTCAGGAAGCTCAGCGAGTCTAATGTGCAACAAAACTGATAAGGCTGAAATCTAGCGGCAAGACCCTTTTTCAAACCTTCCTGGAGAAAAGACAGAATCCTGGATACCTTCACCTTGTGCCAAGGATATCCGTGTTTCTCACACCAGGACAAGTAAGTCCTCCACACCTTATGGTAGATGCGACAAGTGACTGGCTTCCTTGCCTGAACTAGAGTGTCAATCACACTTTCAGAAAAACCTCTTGGCTAAGACTAAGCGTTCAATCTCCACGCAGTCAGCCTCAGAGAAACGAGATTTTGATGTTGAAAGGGACCCTGTTCCAGCAGATCCCTGTGACAGGGTAACCTCTATCACAGAGAGGATGACATCCCCACCAGATCCGCAAACCACGTCCTCGCCGGCCACGATGGAGCAATCAGGATGGCCGAAGCTCGCTCCTGTTTGATGCGTGCCCCTACACGAGGTAGAAGTGGTAACAGTGGAAAAATGTAAGCTAGGTTGAACCCCCAAGGCACCGATAAGGCATCTATCAGCTCTGCCTGGGGATCCCTGGATCTCGACCCATATTGGGGTAGCTTGCAATTGAGTCTGGATACCATGAGATATATCTCTGGCGTTCCCCATCTGAGACAAATCTCCGCAAACACTTCGGGGTGAAGAGACCATTCCCCCGGATGGAAGGATTGCCTCCTGAGAAAATCCGCTTCCCAGTTGTCCACATCTGAAATGTGGATCACTGAGAGCGAGCAGCTGTGGGACTCCGCCCACTCCAAAATCCGAGACACCTCCCTCATTGCTAGGGAGCTCCTCCTTCCTCCCTGGTGGTTAATGTAAGCCACCGAGGTAATGTTGTCGGTCTGGAATCTGATGAAGCTGAATGACCCCAGAGAAGGCCACGCCCTCAGAGCATTGTAGATTTCTCTGAGCTCTAAAATATTGATCAGAAGGAGAGATTCCTCCCGGGTCCATTTTCCTTGTGGTAATCTGGCACCCCAAACAGCTCCCCATCCTGCCAGACTCGCGTCCGTGGTCACAATCTCCCAGGACGGTCTCAGGAAGGATGTCCCCAGGGACAGATGCTTCGGACAGATCCACCAAGATAGGGAGTCCCTGGTCCGAGCATCCATGGATATCCGCTGTGATAGATCTGAATGATCGCCGTTCCACTGTCTCAACATGCACAATTGAAGAGGTCTGAGATGGAACCTGGCGAAAGGGATGACGTCTATGCTGGACACCATGAGCCCAATCATCTTCATACACTGAGCCACCGAAGGGCTTGAGTAAGACTGAAGGGCAAGACAGGTGGACGCAATCTTCCTGCGTTGTTGATCTGTGAGAAATATTTTCATGGACATAGAGTCTATTATGGTGCCCAGGAACTCCACCCCGTTGCTGGGAACCAGGGAACTTTTTCCTTAATTTGATCTTCCAACCGTGAGATTGGAGCAATAAAAGAAGAGCCCTCGAAAGATCCTCTGCGAGGCTAAATGACGGTGCCTGGACTAGGATGTCATCAAAATAGAGTGCCACAGCAATGCCCCTGGATCTGGCCACTCAATGAGCGCCCCCAGAACGTTCGTGAAGTCTCTCGGGCCATCGCAAGGCCGAAGGGAAGGGCCACAAACTGGATGTGTTGGTCCAGAAACGCAAATCTTAGGAACTTGTAGTGGTCCCTGTGAATTGGAACATGAAGGTAAGCATCCTTCAACTCTATTGTCGTCATGAACTGCCCCTCTTAAAGGGACAGTTTACTCAAAAAATTTCTGCCCTTTAATTTGTTCCCAATGATCCACTTTACCTGCTGGAGTCTATTAAATTGTTTACAAGTAGCTCCTTTACCCTTATATTGGCATTTGAAATTGTTAATTTAGCATGTGGTATCCCCACCTATTCTGAAAGTTTGTGGCCGCGCGTACCAGCTATAGATAAGCTTTGTAAACACAGCCAGCAGAAGAAATTACACTCCCAGTGTGATAAAGCAGAGATAAGGTAATAAAATGTTGATTTTCCATTGTTCTCTCAAAGTATTGGTGATTGTTTTAAGGACAGATATAAGATAAAGAAGTAGGTATATGTGCACAATGTGATACAGAAATGAGATCTGATTATACCTACAAGCTCAACCTATTTTATTAGGCTGTGGCTTCAAAACACAAAATCAGAGCTTTAATATACAGAAATAAACCTTAAAAAGCTAATTTTCATACATTTTTTACTCTGCAGTTGGTAAAAAAAGCAATTGTAAACACATTAAGGGAAAAACTATTTTACAGTATACTGTCCCTTTAAACTAGGGGCAGAATAGATCTGATCGTTTCCATTTTGAATGATGGAACAGCCAGAAACTTGTTTAAACACTTTAGGTCCAGAATCGGGCAGAACGTGCACTCCTTCTTTGGAACCACAAAAAGATTTGAATAGTACCCTAGACCCCTTTCTGCTTGGGGTACTGGTACGATAACACCTAGGGAGGAGAGGTCCCTCACACATTCTAGAAAGGTCGCTCTCATTTTTCGGGTCTTGAAGACAGGTTTGACAGGAGGAATCTGCCCCTGGGGGGATGGGAACTGAATCCTATCCTGTAACCCTGTGCGACAACCTCCAGAACCCAAGGGTCCTGAACGTCCTGCAACCAGGCTTCGGAGAAGAGAGACAATTTGCCCCCTACTTGGTCCGGGGACTGGTCGGGGGGCCGCCCCTTCATGACGATTTTGTCTCGGCGGGCTTCTTGTTCTGCTTGGACTTTTTCCAAGACTGAGCAGGCTTCCAAGTTCCCTTGGACTGATCCGCTTTCGCGGTGGGCTGCTGGCACTTGTCGTTGTCCACACGAAAGGGATGAAGAGTAGATCCTTTAGGCTTAGCCTTCTTATCCTGCAGTAGGAAAGCTCACTTGCCTCCCTTAACCGTGGATATGATCGAATCCAATCCTGGACCGAACAGAATCTTTTCTTTGAAAAGGCAGGGACAACAGCCTCGACTTAGAGGTCATGTCCGCAGACCAAGACTTTAGCCACAGAGCCCTGCAAGCTAAAATGGAGAATCCTGAAACCTTTGCATTTAGGTGAATAATTTGCATATTGGCGTCACAATTGAAAGAATTGGCGACCTTCAACGCCTTAATCTTATCCTGTATCTCGTCGATGGAAGTCTCCCTCTCAACCAAATCACACAGAGATTCACACCAATATGTTGCAGCTCCAGAAACCGCGGCTACAGCCGCTGCCGGTTGAAAAACAAACCCTGTGTGTTGAAACATTTTTCTTAACATGTTTTCCAACTTTTTATCCATGGGCTCCTTAAGCAACAAATTATCCTTGAGAGGAATAGTCGTCCCCTTTGCGAGCGTAGAGATGGCACCATCCACCTTAGGGACAGTACCCCACAGCTCGAGCTGAGAGTCCGGAACGGGGAACAGTTTCTTAAAGGAAGAAGAAGGGAAACCTAATTGCTCCCATTCATTCTTAATAATATTAGCCATCTTAACAGGAACCGGGAACGTCTGAGGCACCACCCTGTCCTTGTATACCTTCTCAAGCTTAGGAATCGAATGTTGCTCCGGAAGCTTCGGTTCTGGGCCCTCCAGAATAGCAAGCACTTGCTTCAGCAAAAAGCGCAAATTCTCCATCCTAAACCTAAAGTCAGGCTCCTCCACAGCCGGAGGATGAGATGACACGGACTCTGACGAGTTGGAGTGGGCCTCGTCATCATTTAACGCCTCTGATATTTTTCCAGGGCCACCATGATATGCCCTACGCTTGCACTTAGTAGAACGTGGTAAGGCATGGATCACTTTCGATACCACCGTTTGCAGTTGATCCGCAAAATCTGACGGCCAACTAATCTCTCTCGTAGGAGTAATGGTTGGACCCTGGGGCGCTGCATGTGCACTCGGAGATGAAAGCAGGAAACGCACCTCAAGGGACGGGGAGCCCTCAGAGGTGGACGGCTCAGTAGTACTAGACATCCTCTTAGTTTTAGATGTCGCAACTTTATCAAGGCATGTGGAACATAGTTGAACAGGCTGATCTACAAGAACCTCCTCACAATAAACACAGGAATGAGACTTTGTTAAAGAGGGAGTACCCTCTAACGCATCAGAGTCCTCCATAGCTTGCGCTTTTATTATGGACTAGACTAGCTTAAAAAACAGGCACCTTTATACCACCAATGGTCGGGGCACTCACCACCTCCTATGACCCGGACTACAGAAACCACTTCGTCTCCTATGCCGCTGATCAACAGAGGAAGTGAAAACTCACACCCGGTCACCTGGGATGCTTCGCAGAACCGCCCCTGCACTAAGGAGAAAACACACCAAAATCGGCCGCTCAAATACTCCCGGAAGTCAACCTGAAGTTCCACCATTGCTAGAGCCACAGCTCACGCATAACGCAGCAATAACACAATAAACAATATTATGTATAAACCCCCCTGTTCAATAATCCCCTCACTAGAAATATTAACCCTTGATTCCATAAGATAAAAGGCGCCACACTGTGACCCTGTCTTCTGTGCTATCATTATGTATAAAAAATGAAACAATCTTACCAGAATCAATGCCGTGAAACAGGAACACGGCCCTTCAAGTGTGAAAGGTAGAAGCACCGCTCCTGACATAGACTTGAGTGCAGAAAGCAGGCAGCGAAACTCGTCAACGCTGATTGCTTGTGGAGCTGTTAATATGAGTCAGGATGGTTTCGCAGAAAGACTCTCCCTGCACCTCTGGACTCTAACTTTCATCCAGGCTCTCACTGAGAGGCTGACAGGAATACTTAAAACTCCAGTCCCATTCCAAAGAGTACTACTCTCCATAAGAGACTACTCCGAATCTTCGGCACTTCTTTGCCATCCTCCTGTGACGAAAGGCAAAGAATGACTAGGGGATGAGGGGAGTGGGGGAGGTATTTAAGCCTTTGGCTGGGGTGTCTTTGCCTCCTCCTGGTGGCCAGGTTCTTATTTCCCAAAAGTAATGAATGAAGCAGTGGACTCTCCTCCCCTTTAGATGGAAAAGCCTCTACTCTCATCCAAAAAGAGTCTTTAGTTTGCCAGACACTACTGGAACTGCAAATGAGATCCAGATCTATGGTCAGATGAAACCAAAATAGAGCTTTTTGTCAATAAACACCAGAGATAGGTTTGGGCCCCACAGAGAGGTAGCCATATGGAAAAGTACATCACGCCCACGGTTAAATATGGTGGTGGTTCTTTAATGTTTTTGGGCAGTTCTTCAGCCAGAGGACCTGGACATTTTGTTAGGATACATGGCATAATGGACTCTTCCATGCAGGAAAATGATCCAAAACATCAAAATCAAAACAGAAATGGGTTACTGAATACAAAATCAAGGTCCTGTCATGGCCATCCCAGTCCCCTGACTTGAACCCTATAAAAAACATGTGGGGTGAACTGAAGCGTTGAACTCGAAATTGAAAGGAATTGGAGAGATTCTGTAAGGAGTAATGGTCTCAGATCTCTTGCCATGAATTCTCCAACCTCATCAGGCTTTATAGGACACGACTCAGAGCTGTTATCTTGTGAAAGGGAGGTGGCACAAAGTATTGACTAAAAGGGTGACAATATTTGTGGTACACATAATCTCATTTATTTAACAAAGATTTTTTTTTTATTTTTTTTTTATAAACCAGTGTTGTCTTTGCAATTGTTTGATATCCATGAGAGCAGAGTATGTTTGTGTATTTTTTTTAACAAAAGCTCAAATAGTTAAACAATAAAGACAATTTTTCACAGCCTTCTTTTCTCATTTTTACCAAGCTTGACAATATTAGCGCTGTATGCATACATATGTATTTACATGTGTATATATATATCTGTAAATAATAAATACATACATATCCTACACTAGTGGGAGCTATCTGCAGATTGGTGTCTGCACACATCTGTCTCTTGTGATTGGCTAACTAGCTATGTTCATATAGCTACTAGTATTGCAATACTGTTTTTTCAGCAAAGGATAACAAGAGAATGAAGCACAATTGATAATAGAAGTAAATTTGAAAGTTGTTTAAAATTGTATGTTCTACCCAAACCATGAAAAAACATTTGGGGGTTTTCTGTCCTTTAAAGGACCAGTCAACACATTAGATTTGCATAATCAACAAATGCAAGATAACAAGACAATGCAATAGCACTTAGTCTGATCTTCAAATAAGTAGTAGATTTTTTAATAACAAATTTCAAAGTTATGTATATTTCCACTCCCCTTGTACCATGTGATAGCAATCAGCCAATCACAAATGCATATACGTATAGTCTGTGAATTCTTGCACATGCTCAGTAGGATCTAGTGACTCAAAAAGTGTAAATATAAAAGACTGTTCACATTTTTTTTAATGGAAGTAAATTGGAAAGTTGTTTAAAATGACATGCTGTATCTGAATCATGAAAATTGAATTTAACTTGATTGTCCCTTTAAGGTTACATGGTCATATGATTTTGGCAGCAAAAGTTCTATACTGAACATGGGCAATAAACAAATTGCATCTAGCAGATAGCTGTTTCCAAGCAACATTTCAAAGGTAAAACTGCTAATTTGCCTTACTGCAGAGACCTCAGCCTCCTTGGAGTTCTGTGAAAGGAAGTAATGGACACCCCAAATAAAAAAAAATCCTTTTTAAGTGATGAATAAAACACATTGCAATTATATATATATTAAGTATAACCCACTGCTTAGTTGTTTTTTAATAAAACAATGAAAAAGAGTTAAGCCAGGATGACAACATGAAAGAAGGAGTTATTTGAACCCACTTAAAAGAAGGGCAAGGGGTTAAACAGAGGACAAGAGGGTGGGTTTTAGGTGGGCGTTTATAAGCCCCTTACAAGAAGCGAAGATAGCCTGTTATCAGGAGCAGCACGGTGAGGAACAGTTCCCACCCTCAATCCCTTGATGTTATACAGAGTGGGGTGTGTTTCTGTTGCAGCTGTGGCGGGGTGCTTGCTCGGCTTGTTAGAGGCTTATGACTGTCATGGTGTGGCTGGTACCTTCTGTTTGGTCAACAGGAGGAGGGATTAATTGCGAATGCCCACCTGAGTTGGGTGGGGCTTGTGAATCGAGGAAGAGCAAGCACTGTGATTGAGTTTTACAAGTTAATGTTATCAGTTGTAAACTTGGTTATGTTAATAAAGAAGCCGTGGCCTTTTCATTCCCATGAGAACTGTGTGATTTGTCTTTTATGGGGTTGGGTGGTTTGGGAAAAATGACTTAACAATGTGGTGCCATTTAAAGATGAATGTCAGAAAAAAGAAACAGTTTCCATCTTTTGGGGTTGCCCCTTATATATAGATGTGAACACACTTCTGGCAGCATAAAATCCAAAAAGAATTTAATCAAAATGGATGAAAAGTTATCATGTGCAGCCTGAGATCCTGACATTTCAGATGATAACTCTTTTTTTACAGTCTGACTCTAAGAGTTCCCAAGTTGAAAGGACCATTAAATACAGTAAAATTGCATAATCAACAAGGGCATAATAAAAAATACAATGCAATAGCACTTAGTCTGAATTTTAACCCCTTAATGACCAGCGCCGCACCCTGTTTGGCACTGGTCGTTAAGCCCTGAGCCTCTCTCTGCTGCAATCTCACTAAAAATGGTGAGATCGTGCTATTTCTGCATGCCCCATGAACGGAGCAGTGCAGAAATAGATTTGCAGAGTAACCGATGCAGAGAGGAACACTCTGTGTCCCTCTCTGCATCGGGCAGCGGTGGTGCCGATTGTTGGTGGTGTGGGAGGGTTAGGAGCGAGGCGGGTTTAGGAGCGAGGCGGGTGGGCGCCCATCACTGGAGGCGTACGGGAGGGGCGGGAACAGGTGGGACCGATACACTACAGCTAAACTAAATGCTGAGAGCGGCCGGGAGGGGGAAGGAGGGAGGGGGGATTAGCAGGTAGGGAACGATCTTGGAGGGGGTAAATGAGGGAGGGGGCAGCTACGCTACAGAAAAAACTGTATTTATTACAATAAATTAAACATTATAGAAAACTGGGTACTGGCAGACAGCTGCCAGAACCTGTGATGGCGGAAATTAGTTAGAAGGGGGAGGGTTAGGGAGCTTTTTGGGATGGATCAGGGAGGTGGATATGTAAGGGGGTAATCCTACACTGAAAATAATAATACATTTTTTTTTTTTTTTTTTTATTTTTTTTTAAAGGTGTAAAACTGAATACTGGCAGACTGTCTGACAGTACTTAAGATGGGGATGACCATTGGGGTGGGGGAGGGAATAGAGATGTTTGAGAGGGATCAGGAGGGTCGGAAGTGTCAGGTGGGAGGGTAATCTCTACACTAAAGCTAAAATTAACTTTACACGCTACCTGATTAACCCCTTCACTGCTGGGAATAATAAAACTGTGGTGAACAGTTGCAATTTACAGCCTTCTAATTACCTAAAAGCAATGGCAAAACCATGTACTATATGTCTGCTATTTCTGAACAAAGGGGATCACAGAGAGGCTTTTACAACCATTTGTGCCATGATTGCACAAGCTGTTTGTAAATAATTTTAGTGAGAAACCTAAAGTTTGTGAATAAGTTAACGATTTTTTTTTTTATTTGATCACTTTTGGCGTTTAAATGGTGACATGAAATTTACCAAAATGGGCCTAGATCAATACTTTCGGTCGACAACTAAATAAATATATAGATTTGATAGGTAAATAAATAAAAAAAAAACAAGGCTCTATTTCTTTTAAAATGTACTGATGGCAAAAATGCTAAAAATGCTCTGGTCTTTTAGGGAAGTTTTAGTCTGAAATGCCCGGTCCTCAAGGGGTTAAAAAGCAAAATATTTATTTTCTAACAAATTCTAAATTTCCTTTAATGTGCCAGCCCCTTGTATTATGTGGCAGCCATCAGCCAATCACAGACTCAAATACGTATACTCTATAAGTTCTTGCACATGCTCAGCAAAAGCTGGTCCCAGAGAAAATGTGCATGTATAAAGAATGCACAATTTGATTTTGTAAGTAAATTGCAAAGTCTGTTAAAACACCAGGCTCTTTCTGAATCATGAAAGTTTAATTTTGCCGTTAGGGTTTCTTTAAATAGACAAAGTAAGGAATTATAAAAATACTGAATACAACAGATTCTACATGTTTACAGGTGTTAAGTCAATTGACTTGGATAAAGGCATCTTATAATCATGATGTGATTGCACATTTTACAATATAATTTTCTAAATATATTCCAGTAGTTCACCTTTTACACTGCATTTAATAGAAGACATCTGCTTTTAATATTTTTAAGAATCTCAGGCCACTTTAAGCAAAGCTTTAGTTCACTATGACTGTAGCTGAATATTTTTACAGTACAAAAAATCTGAGAAATTTCCTGCCAACTAACCTAAATCTTTTTTTTCTTTTTAATATATAATTTAAGGGTTAGAAAAAAAATATAAAAATGTTATAATGCAGAGGTCAAGCATGAGGTAGTACTTTGCAAATATAAAAAGGAGATGCTTGGAACAGTCTCTTAATGGAGCTAGTAAAAAAATACAAATGCTTAAAAATTTTACAATTTCCTAAAAGAGACATAAGATAATAAATGACACACTCTTCATATCTCTCGACACTGGTAGGTTATGACCAATTTGAAGTCAGAGTCTGGGCACTCTGAAGCAGTCTAGGGGGCGTGGCATGACATTTCTGGGTGGGGTTTAGATGATCCCAGAGTATAAAAAGTAGAGAAATCAGTGGGAGGGATAGAGTTGTTGAATTGGGACCATTGCACAAAATTCAGGACAGCTTGGAACACTGGTATTTTCTGTTTCTTTTGATGGGAGGCATTGCTGCATATATACTATATTTTCACAGGGTCTATTTATAATAAATACCATCTTCTAGCTATTTTTCTAGAATATATTAACTTATTTTTTTTTTAATCTCCTAATATCTCTCAGTTGTATATACATATAATATACAGCTTCTTTAGTTAGGAAAAGTAAATGCAGCATTAGTCTATAATAGTTTTGAGCTGTACTATATGCACTGTTAAACCCCTCAGATTACTATGAAAACAAATCACAACAAACAAAAATACAATTATAAGTGAACCAACAAGCTAGAAAATATAACTGAATTGCATTGTTTTATCAAGTTGGAGGCTGGGATAGAAAACAGCAATCATATATCAGCTATTTGCATAATGCATGAAACTGTTCATAAGGCCTTTTGGACACTATTTTTTTGCCCAGACAGTACACTCTAATTTAAAAAAAAAAATAAAAAAAAAATGTTTCCTCCATTTACACGGTTAAAAATATATCAAATATACAATTTATCAGATGAATAGTTCTCTAAAGGTTTCTTCTTTTCCTATTGACCTATTTACATAATTGAATCATCAGCAAATAATTACATACCTCCATGTTGCATGACTTGTACTGTTTCTGTTCTCCCACACAGTGAAAGTCCTCAGTTCCTGTATTATAGAGATTCCATTGTGGAAGGTCAGAACTTTGATGTGGTCCTGGCCTTGGTCCTTGCCCGTCGTCAAAGGATACCTCTGAATTTGCTCCATATGAGGGCCAAGTTTCTGCATGGGATGATCTATGGACTGAAGGAGGCTCTCTGAAAAGACTCTGAAAGACCCTTCCACTGTCTGTGTTATATATATTTGGACTCTGTCTGCGGGATCTAGGTAGGTTTGAAATATCACTCTCATCATGGAGCTGATAAGGAGAGCTTTCTTTCTCATCCTGTGTCAGTTCACTGCTGGTGACTTCAGAACTTTTCAGCGGTGTCTTTGATGGTGCTAACTGCTCCACATGTATGAATCTCTGTATGGTTTTGTCTCTACTCCTTTCATTCTCATTTTTGTTCTGCTGGTAATCAGAGGCAGAGCTCTTGGTCAATACTCTCAGTCTTTTTACTACAGGTCTAGTTTGCATTGGTTTTACTGTGCCACCCGTCTTAATTTGTTGCATCTTTATAACTTCCTGTTTCTTTTCTTTTAATGGATGGCCTTCTGGTACTGAAATAATATTTTCTCGTTCTGTCATAGCAGTAACACTTTCCACAGGAAATTTATAGTCAGTAGTTTTCTCAGACCTATTTATATCTCTAGTCTGTGTTGACAGTGCTTTTGTACTCAGATATGTCTGATGGCTAATAACGGTTTTCTTTG
The DNA here is from genome assembly GCF_027579735.1 of Bombina bombina. Classification (NCBI taxonomy): domain Eukaryota; kingdom Metazoa; phylum Chordata; class Amphibia; order Anura; family Bombinatoridae; genus Bombina; species Bombina bombina. The sequence continues at coordinate 1,428,781,101 of NC_069499.1, read as the reverse complement.
ACGTAAATGGAAAGACGTTACTCAATGAAGGTTGTTGGAGTACAGTTGCCTTTCTATTTTTGCCAAAACCATTATAGTAAACAGGATCAGAATCAATAACCTCCTTTAAAGTGGTGTCAACATAATAACCATTCTCTGATGATTCTCCTTCAAGAGGTTTTTGTTGAGAACCACCAAGCCGCAATAACATGGAAATGTTCTCCAACTTTTCAGGATGGTGAGATAAAATAGGTGTCTGGGTCCTGTGAGGTAGTTGATGAAAAACACGTTCTCCTATATTGATTTTTTTATTTGAATTCTCTGTGAGAAGATCTGAGGTCTGGTCTTGAGGCCTTTTATGGTGACGTTCCTGGTCTTCTGCTCTTGTGGCCTGAGTTGGCTTCAAGTCTGTTCCTTTCTCACTCCAAGCTGAGACTAAAGTTTCATCAACTTGAAGACTGTGATGTCTCTTGAAACGTTGTGATTCCTCCTTGTCTTTATGCAATGGCAAAGCAAAGGGTAACTTCCCATAGCCATATTTACCTGGTTTAATTGAATTTCGAACCCGAGATCTAAAAATGAATAAATAAAGAGTTAAGGATATAATTACTTAAATTAAATATTTCTTACACTGTTCATTTACACTGGTATTTTTTATTGTGCATAATCTGAGTCTACAGATACAGTTTAAAGGGACAGTGTACTGTAATATTTTCTCCCCTTTAATGCATTCCCAGTAATCCATTTTAGCTGCTAAAGTGTATTAGACAACACAAAACTCTACCTTTTTTTGTGAAAGCTGATTTTGCCCATAGTATCCCCACCTATAGAGACAATTTCAGTACTTAAGTATTGGTTATAGAAAAGCTATGTAAACAAGAAGAAAGTAACATACACTCACTATGGGGGGAGGTTGAGATATAGGTATTAAAATGTTATTTTTTACCCAATTGCTCGGTTTTTGTGTAAACAGACAGAGATAAAGGTATGGAGGCCAGTGTGCATAGCGATAATGATAAGGGTGTCTGCTCTCCCTAAAAGGTCAGATAATTGAAATGAGTTGTAGTTTCAACTAGCAAAAACAGCTAAATAATAATATTTTTATACATTGTATGCACTGCAGCTGGTACAACAAGACACTGGAAACACATTAATGGAAACCAATTTTCCCGTATACTGTCCGTTTAAAGGATAGCTTAAATATTTGCTGATTACAGTGTTATCAACAATCAGTAATGTGCAAAATCCCCTTCCTCTTAGTCCAAAACTCTTGGCAAAACTATGAAATAAACAAATGGAATAGATTCCATGAAACAGCTGCCCATACAAGGCATTAAGAAAGCAGCAAGGATGGTTAAACTCTTAATTGCTTTAAACCAGCTTTCCTCTGTAAAGAAAAAAATAGAATTGTCTGTGCTGTTCTAGGGAGCCTGGAAAGAAAAAAATCCTTTAAATAAACAAGACTGATATCCAACTGCTTGTTTTGGCTGCATAGTAAAATCACATCTGGTGCATTAAAAGAATTAAAAAAACAAGGACTAATTTTAAAAAGACTAATGTTTTGTTGCAAATTAGGCCAGATTCTCCGGGCTACAGTAATTCTTGTAAAGCTCCAGGCAATGAGAACGTAGGAAGTTCCAACAAAGTTATATAACTACATAAGCAGTATTAAATTACAGAGTACTGTTTTGTTCATAGGGAAATGCACATTTGTGGTACGTGCCACTTTTTAGTAGACTGGTATGTTGTGGTTTGCTAGTGTTGGGTTTAATAAAATAGAAAAAAAAGTTAAAAAAAAAAACCTTTGTCTTTTTCCATGTGCATTATTTGAATAATTTTTGCTCTTAAATTGCAAGGTTTTTTCCTCACTCGAGTCAACTGAAGTTTATGCAAATAGATTTGCAAATCACAAGTCTTAAATGCAATTTTTCAAGGTCTAAATTGAGCCTAATATTATACAAATCTCCCTTTATGTTAGAATATGTGCATCAATAAAGCATCAAATGATTTAAAAAGTAATATTTTGTAAAGGGACATAAAATACTAATGGCTAGATATTAGCACTCCACTGAGCAATGCCAGCGCACGCTAATGTGCTCTGATATTACAAGTTAAACGCAATGCAATGTGAATGCTAGGAAGCATTGCGCTCACAAGAGCGTGCTTCAATAGGCTCCAATGAGAGCCTCGTTCTGATGCTGTCAGAGACTCTGAATATATATAAGTGCATTGGAGTCCTTTGCAATTAAGTAGATGAAAACATGTAAAATCATATTTATGCAATATTCATTTTTAATAAAGGGTTTAACCATTATTTACTGTAAATAGAACATATTACAATATGTACAGAACATTGTAATATGACATAAGTATTTATAAATAGATATTCCTATATATATATATATGTATATTTCTATACCTATATATAATAATCTATATATAGGTATAGATATATATTGTACCAAAAAAAATCATATATATGTAGAAATGTTAATTTCTGATTAAATAGAACAAATTCTGCTATGTGAAGAACATTGGAATGTGAAATATTCATTTCTCTTGTTAAGTGTGTTCAGTCCACGGGTCATCCATTACTTATGGGATATTTTCTCCTCCCCAACAGGAAGTTGCAAGAGGATCACCCAAGCAGAGCTGCTATATAGCTCCTCCCCTCACATGTCATATCCAGTCATTCTCTTGCAAGTTTCAACAAAGAAGGAGGTCGCGAGAGGAGATAGGAGTTTTTTACCTAATTATTCTTCAATCAAAAGTTTATTATTTTAAAATGGCACCGGAGTGTGCTGTTTTTTTCTCTCAGGCAGTATTTAGAAGAAGAATCTGCCTGTGTTTTCTATGATCTTAGCAGACGTAACTAAGATCCACTGGCTGTTCTCGCACATTCTGAGGAGTGGGGTAACTTCAGAAAAGGGAATAGCATGCGGGGTCCCCCGCAAATGAGGTATGTGCAGTAATATTTTCTAGGAATGGAATTGACTAAGAAAACACTGCTGTTACCCATATGATGTAAGTACAGCCTTTAATGCAGTAGTAGCGACTGGTATCAGGCTGATAAATGTATGCGCAGTTGAGTTATTTTCTAGGGACTAGAATTTGACTGAGAAAATACTGTTAATACTGAAATAAATGTATGAGCCTTAACTGCAGTAGAAGCGACTGGTAGCAGGCTTAGTGATAACTTTGCATAACACTGGAAAGTTGTTTTTAAAACGTTTACTGGCATGTTATTCGTTTTGTGAGGTACTTTGGTGATAAATCTTTTTGGGCATGATTTTTTTCCATATGGCTAACGTGTATTTCTGCATAGAAACCGTTGTAACAGGTCTCCCACTGTTGTAATATGAGTGGGAGGGGCCTTTTTTAGCACCTTGTTGCGCAGTTAAAATTCTTGCACAGTCTTCCTGCTTCTTCCTCCTTGATCCAGGACTTCTACAGAGAGCTCAGGGGTCTTCAAAATTCATTTTTGAGGGAGGTAATCAGTCACAGCAGACCTGTGACAGTGTGTTTGACTGTGATAAAAGCGTTAAATCTTAAATTGATTATCCGTTTTTGGGTATTGAGGGGTTAATCATCCGTTTGCTAGTGGGTGCAATCCTCTGCTAAATTCATACAATTACTGTTAAAATTGTTGGCTATAACTGAATTAGTTCATTGTTATTTCAACTGTGACAGTTTTTTGTGTTTTTAAAAGCGCTGCAGCGTTTTTTCAATTGCTTGTAAATTTATTGACAGATTTTTTCCAAGCTTGCTAGCCTTCATTGCTAGTCTGTTTAAACATGTCTGATACAGATGAATCTACTTGTTCATTATGTTTAAAAGCCAATGTGGAGCCCAATAGAAATATGTGTACCAATTGTATTGATGTTACTTTAAATAAAAGTCAGTCTTTACCGGTAAAGAAATTATCACCAGACAACGAGGGGGAAGTTATGCCGCCTAACTCTCCTCACGTGTCGGTACCTTCGCCTCCCACTCAGGAGGTGCGTGAGATTGTGGCGCCAAGTACATCAAGGCCCTTACAAATCACTTTGCATGATATGGCTAATGTTATGAAAGAAGTATTATCTAATTTGCCTGAGTTAAGAGGCAAGCGTGATAGCTCTGGGTTTAGGACAGAGCGCGCCGATGACACGAGAGCCATGTCCGATACTGCGTCACAATTTGCAGAACATGAGGACGGAGAGCTTCATTCTGTGGGTGACGGATCTGATCCGGGGAGACCGGATTCAGAAATTTCAAATTTTAAATTTAAGCTTGAGAACCTCCGTGTATTACTAGGGGAGGTGTTAGCGGCTCTGAACAATTGCGACACGGTTGCAATCCCAGAGAAATTATGTAGGCTGGATAAATACTATGCGGTACCGGTGTGTACTGACGTTTTTCCTATACCTAAAAGGCTTACAGAGATTATTAGCAAGGAGTGGGATAGACCCGGTGTGCCCTTTTCCCCTCCTCCAATATTTAGAAAAATGTTCCCAATAGACGCCACCACACGAGACTTATGGCAGACGGTCCCTAAGGTGGAGGGAGCAGTTTCTACTTTAGCCAAGCGTACCACTATCCCGGTGGAGGATAGTTGTGCTTTCTCAGATCCAATGGATAAAAAATTAGAAGGTTACCTTAAGAAAATGTTTGTTCAACAAGGTTTTATATTACAGCCCCTTGCATGCATTGCGCCCGTCACTGCTGCAGCGGCATTCTGGTTTGAGTCTCTGGAAGAGGCTATTCGCACAGCACCATTGGATGAGATTATGAACAAGCTTAAAGCCCTTAAGCTAGCTAATGCATTTATTTCGGATGCCGTTGTGCATTTAACCAAACTAACGGCTAAGAACTCCGGATTCGCCATCCAGGCGCGCAGAGCGCTATGGCTTAAATCCTGGTCAGCAGATGTAACTTCTAAATCTAAATTGCTTAATATTCCTTTCAAAGGGCAAACCTTATTCGGGCCCGGCTTGAAAGAAATTATTGCTGACATTACTGGAGGTAAGGGTCACACCCTTCCTCTGGACAGGGCCAAATCAAAGGCCAAACAGTCTAATTTTTGTGCCTTTCGTAATTTCAAGGCAGGAGCAGCATCAACTTCCTCCGCTCCAAAACAGGAAGGGACTGCTACTCGTTACAGACAGGGTTGGAAAGGCAACCAGTCCTGGAACAAGGGCAAGCAGGCCAGAAAACCTACTTCTGCCCCTAAGACAGCATGAAGAAAGGGCCCCCTATCCGGAAACGGATCTAGTGGGGGGCAGACTTTCTCTCTTCGCCCAGGCAAGGGCAAGAGATGTCCAGGATCCCTGGGCGTTGGAGATCATATCTCAGGGATACCTTCTGGACTTGAAATCTCCCTTGTGGAGGAGAAGTTTTTATCTGTCAAGGTTATCAACAAACCTAATAAAGAAAAAGGCATTTCTACGATGTGTACAAGACCTCTTAGTAATGGGAGTGATCCACCCGGTTCCGCGGACGGAACAAGGGCAAGGTTTTTACTCAAATCTGTTTGTGGTTCCCAAAAAAGAGGGAACCTTCAGGCCAATCTTGGACCTGAAGATCTTAAACAAATTCCTAAGGGTTCCATCGTTCAAAATGGAAACTATTCAAACCATCCTAGCCATGATCCAAGAGGGTCAGTATATGACCACAGTGGACTTAAAGGATGCCTACCTTCACATACCGATTCACAAGAATCATTATCGGTACCTAAGGTTTGCCTTTCTAGACAGGCATTACCAGTTTGTAGCTCTTCCCTTCGGGTTGGCTACGGCCCGAGAATTTTTACAAAGGTTCTGGGCTCGCTTCTGGCGGTACTAAGACCGCGAGGCATAGCGGTGGCTCCGTACCTAGACGACATCCTGATACAAGCGTCAACTTTTCAAAATGCAAAGTCTCATACAGAGATAGTTCTAGCATTTCTAAGGTCGCATGGGTGGAAAGTGAACATGGAAAAGAGTTCTCTGTTCCCACTCACAAGGGTTCCCTTTCTAGGGACTCTTATAGATTCTGTAGAGATGAAGATTTACCTGACGGAGTCCAGGTTATCAAAAATCCTAAATGCTTGCCGTGTCCTTCATTCCATTCCAAGCCCATCAGTAGATCAGTGCATGGAAGTAATCGGCTTAATGGTCGCGGCAATGGACATAGTGCCATTTGCGCGCCTACATCTCAGACCGCTGCAACTATGCATGCTAAGTCAGTGGAATGGGGATTACTCAGATCTGTCCCCTTTACTAAATCTGGACCAGGAGGCCAGAGATTCTCTTCTCTGGTGGTTGTCGCGGGTTCATCTGTCCAAAGGAATGACTTTTCGCAGATCAGATTGGACGATTGTAACAGCAGATGCCAGCCTACTAGGTTGGGGTGCAGTCTGGAACTCCCTGAAGGCTCAGGGATCGTGGACTCAGGAGGAGAAACTCCTCCCAATAAACATTCTGGAATTAAGAGCAATATTCAATGCTCTTCTAGCTTGGCCTCAGTTAGCAACACTGAGGTTCATAAGATTTCAGTCGGACAACATCACGACTGTGGCTTACATCAATCATCAAGGGGGAACCAGGAGTTCCCTAGCGATGTTGGAAGTCTCGAAGATAATTCGCTGGGCAGAGTTGCACTCTTGTCACCTGTCAGCGATCTACATCCCAGGCGTGGAGAACTGGGAGGCGGACTTTCTAAGTCGCCAGACCTTTCATCCGGGGGAGTGGGAACTTCACCCGGAGGTGTTTGCTCAACTGATCCTTCGTTGGGGCGAACCGGAGCTGGATCTCATGGCATCTCGCCAGAACGCCAAGCTTCCTTGTTACGGATCCAGGTCCAGGGACCCGGGAGCGGTGCTGGTAGATGCACTAGCAGCCCCTTGGCTTTTCAACATGGCTTATGTGTTTCCACCATTTCCGTTGCTACCTCGACTGATTGCCAGGATCAAACAGGAGAGAGCATTGGTGATTCTGATAGCGCCTGCGTGGCCACGCAGGACCTGGTATGCAGACCTAGTGGACATGTCGTCCTGTCCACCATGGTCTCTGCCTCTGAGGCAGGACCTTCTAATTCAGGGTCCTTTCAACCATCCAAGCCTAATTTCTCTGAGGCTGACTGCATGGAGATTGAACGCTTGATTCTATCAAAGCGTGGTTTTTCAGAGTCGGTTATTGATACGTTAATACAGGCTCGGAAACCTGTTACCAGAAAAATTTACCATAAGATATGGCGTAAATATTTATATTGGTGTGAATCCAAGAGTTACTCATGGAGTAAGGTTAGGATTCCTAGGATATTGGCTTTTCTACAAGAAGGTTTAGAAAAGGGTTTATCCGCTAGTTCGTTAAAGGGACAGATTTCTGCTCTGTCTATTCTTTTACACAAACGTCTGGCAGAGAATCCAGACGTCCAGGCTTTTTGTCAGGCTTTGGCTAGGATTAAGCCTGTGTTTAAAACTGTTGCTCCTCCGTGGAGCTTAAACTTGGTTCTTAAAGTTCTTCAGGGTGTTCCGTTTGAACCCCTTCATTCCATTGATATTAAGCTTTTATCTTGGAAAGTTCTGTTTTTGATGGCTATTTCCTCGGCTCGAAGAGTCTCTGAGTTATCTGCCTTACATTGCGATTATCCTTATTTGATTTTTCATTCAGACAAGGTAGTTCTGCGTACTAAACCTGGATTTTTACCTAAGGTTGTTTCTAACAGGAATATCAATCAAGAGATTGTTGTTCCTTCATTATGTCCTAATCCTTCTTCAAAGAAGGAACGTCTTTTGCATAATCTGGACGTAGTCCGTGCCCTGAAGTTCTACTTACAGGCAACTAAAGATTTTCGGCAAACTTCTTCTCTGTTTGTCGTTTATTCTGGTCAGAGGAGAGGTCAAAAGGCTTCGGCCACCTCTCTCTCTTTTTCGCTTCGTAGCATAATACGTTTAGCCTATGAGACTGCTGGACAGCAGCCTCCTGAAAGAATTACAGCTCATTCCACTAGAGCTGTGGCTTCCACCTGGGCCTTTAAGAATGAGGCCTCTGTTGAACAGATTTGCAAGGCTGCAACTTGGTCTTCACTTCATACCTTTTCAAAATTTTACAAATGTAACACTTTTGCTTCTTCGGAGGCTGGTTTTGGGAGAAATGTTCTACAGGCAGTGGTTCCTTCTGTTTAATGTTCCTGCCTTGTCCCTCCCATCATCCGTGTACTTTAGCTTTGGTATTGGTATCCTATAAGTAATGGATGACCCGTGGACTGAACACACTTAACAAGAGAAAACATAATTTATGCTTACCTGATAAATTTATTTCTCTTGTAGTGTGTTCAGTCCACGGCCCGCCCTGTCTTTTTTGAGGCAGTTCTAAATTTTAATTAAAACTCCAGTCACCACTGCACCCTATAGTTTTTCCTTTCTCGTCTTGTTTCGGTCGAATGACTGGATATGACATGTGAGGGGAGGAGCTATATAGCAGCTCTGCTTGGGTGATCCTCTTGCAACTTCCTGTTGGGGAGGAGAATATGTCCCATAAGTAATGGATGACCCGTGGACTGAACACACTACAAGAGAAATAAATTTATCAGGTAAGCATAAATTATGTTATTTTTATGCCAGGTTAACACACATGAGAATATGCAATCGTGTTAGCTTCCTATGGGGGAATACATTAACGTGCACGTAATATTCTAAGTTCAACTTTTTGCGCTCTTTGGGTTAGTGCTCGAACGAAAACAGTTTACTTTCAACTCGTAATACAAGCACAACCTGACGAGTACAAAAAGCTTACTTCAAGCGCAATTAAAGGGACAGTCTAGTCAAAATTAAACTTTCATGATTCAGATAAGGCATGTCATTTTTAAACAACTTTCCATTTTACTTTCATCATCAAATTTGCTTTGTTCTCTTGGTATTCTTAGTTGAAAGCTAAAGCTAGGTAGGCTCACAGGCTAATTTTTAAGCTCTTGAAGGCCGCCTCTTATCTGAATGTATTTGACAGTTTTTCACAGCTAAAGGGCTTTAGTTTGTGTGTGCCATATAGATAACATTGTGCTCACGCCCGTTGAGTTACTTATGAGAGAGCACTTATTGGCTAAAATGCAAGTCTGTAAAAAAAAAACTGAAATAAGAGGGCAGTCTACAGAGGCTTAAATACAAGGTAATCACAGATGTAAAAAGTATATTAATATAACCATGTTGGTTATACAAAGCTGGGGAATGGTAATAAAGGGATTATCTATCTGTAGTAGACTGTCCCTTTAACACTTAAGCGGGAGTGTTAATTAGCACTCCACTTGTAATCTGGCCCTTTATCTTTTATTTCCGTAGAGCAGAAACATTTGAAATCCATTCATCTTCTAAGGGGAGAATATGTATCACTGGGTATATTAAAGGAGAGAAACTTTTTACAGCAAAATGTCCCTTTAAACATACATTAAACGGACATTAAACACAAACTGTAAACTACATGATTATGAACCTTCCTATATAAGAATAATTTTGCAATGAAAACTGCAGCTTTATTTTGTCAAATGAGTATATAGTTTGATGTTTATTCTTTTCACTGATTTCCCTGTCCCCCAGAACAAAAGAAACCCTGGTAACCAATCACAAACTAATATTCAGATAAAGCACAAACTCTCACCTAGATTACGAGTTTTGCGGTAACAGGGGTGCGGTGCAAACGCACAGTTTTTCCTCACCGCTAACTTGCAGACAACGCTGGTATTACGGGTTTTTACAAACCCGGCGTTAGCCGCAGAAAAGTGAGCGTAGAGCAAAATTTTGCTCCACATCTCACCTCAATACCAGCGCTGCTTACGGTAGCGGTGAGCTGGCAAAACGTGCTCGTGCACAATTTCCCAAAAGGAATCAATGGGGGAGAGCCGGCTGAAAAAAAACCTAACACCTGCAAAAGAGCAGCGTTCAGCTTCTAACGCAGCCCCATTGATTCCTATGGGGAAATAACATTTATGTCTACACCTAAGACCCTAACATGAACCCCGAGTCTAAACACCCCTAATCTTACACTTATTAACCCCTAATCCGTCGCCCCCAACATCGCCGACACCTACATTATATTATTAAAATAAATAATGAATGTATATTGCAATAATTTTTTACTTGTAATAGTGAAACATTTTGGGAAAGTTTACGAGTGGAGCGCAAACGTTTGTGCACGAGCGACAAGGAGTTTATTGCGGGGGTTTGGGCTTATTGAGATTACTGTTCGTATTACGAGTTGAAAGCAAACGCGATCGATTGAGCAAAATTGCGATTTGTGCACGAAAGATTACCGTGACTTCAGCGCTATGCTTTACTGTTTTGCAAAACAAAAAATTTGCACAAAACACATAAAAAATACATTACAAAGTATAGTTACACTTATAATAACACTATCTAATAAAAACATAATTTATGCTTACCAGATAAATTCCTTTCCTTCCGGATAGGGAGAGTCCACGGCTTTATTCCTTACTGTTGGGAAATACAACACCTGCCATCAGGAGGAGGCAAAGACACCCCAGCCAAAGACTTACATATCCCTCCCACTTCCTCATTACCCCAGTCATTATAGGAACAAGGACAAGTAGGAGAAACATTAGGGTATAAATAGTGCCAGAAGAATAAAATAAATAATAGGGGACCGCTCATAGACAAGAAAAAACGGGTGTGGACTCTCCCTATCCGGAAGGAAGGAAATTTATCTGGTAATCATAAATTATGTTTTCCTTCCTAAGATAGGGAGAGTCCACGGCTTCATTCCTTAATGTTGGGAAAACAATACCCAAGCTCCAGAGGACACTGAATGAATAACAGGAGGGAACAAAAAGGAAGAGGCGGACCCTATTCTGAGGGCACCACAGCCTGCAAAACTTTTCTCCCGAAAGCTGCTTCAGCCAAAGCAAAAACATCAAAATTGTAAAATTTTGAAAAAGTATGTAAGGATGACCAGGTAGCCGCCTTACAAATCTGATCTATAGAGGCCTCATTCTTAAAGGCCCAAGAGGAAGCCACTGCTCTAGTGGAATGAGCCGTTATCCTATCAGGAGGACGATGTCCCGCTGTTTCGTAAGCTAAGCGGATAAATCTCCTTAACCAAAAAGATAGGGAAGTCGAAGTAGCCTTCTGCCCCTTACGCTTCCCCGAATAGACAACAAACAAGGAGGACTATTGTCTAAACTCCTTAGTAGCCTGAAGATAGAACTTCAAGGTGCGAACCACATCCAAATTGTGAAGTAAGCGTTCCTTCGATGAAGAAGGATTAGGACACAAGGAAGGAACCACAATCATCTGATTGATGTTGCGATCTGACACAACCTTAGGAAGAAAACCTAATTTAGTACATAAAACTGCCTTATCTGTATGGAAAATCAGATAAGGGGGCTCACATTGCAAAGCAGAGATCTCAGAAACTCTGCGCGCAGAGGCAATAGCAAATGAAAAGAGAGCCTTCTAAGATAACAATTTAATGTCAACGGAATGCAGAGGCTCAAACGGAACCTGTTGCAAAACCCGAAGAACAAGATTTAGGCTCCAAGCAGGAGCCCCAGATCTAAACACAGGTTTGATCTTAATCAGAGCCTTAACAAAGGACTGCACGTCTTGAAGCTCAACCAGTCTCTTGTGCAATAAAACTGATAGGGCCGAAATCTGTCCCCTCAGGGAAATAGCAGAAAGGCCCTTCTCCAACCCATCCTAGAGAAAAGATAAGATCCTGGCAACCTTAACTCTGTGCCAGGAAAAACCATGCTCTTCACACCAGAATAAGAAGGTCCTCCCCACCTTGTGGTAGATATGCTGATTAACTGGTTTATGAGCTTGAATAAGAGTATCAATGACACTCTCAGAGAAACCTCTCTTGGCTAAGACTAAGCGTTCAATCTCCACGCAGTCAGCCTCAGAGAATCTAGATTTTGATGAACAAATTGACCTTGTATCAGTAGGTCTCTGCGACAAGGTAACTTCCATGGAGCAAGATGAGGACATCCCCACTAGATCCGTGAACCACGTCCTTCTCGGCCATGATGGAGCAATCAGGATTACTGATACCCGCTCCTGCTTGATGCGGGCCACCACTTGAGGAAGAAGCAGTAACGGAGGGAAAAGATATATGAGTTTGAACCTCCGATATATCGGAGGGCAAAACATGCCAAAGTTAGCTTGCAACGTCTCTGGTCTGTTAGAAATATCCTCATGGATATGGAGTTTATTATAGTACCCAGGAATTCCGCCCTGGTACTTGAGATAAGAGAACTCTTTTCCAAGTTTATCTTCCATCCATGTGATCGAAAAAGACTGAGAAGGGACCAAGAATTATTCCGCAAGACGAAAGGATGGTGCTTGCACCAGAATATCATCCAAGTATGGGGCTACTGTAATACCCTGAGTTCTGGCAACGGCTAGAAGAGCCCCCAGAACCTTTGTAAGGATTCTTGGAGCAGTAGCTAGGCCAAACGGAAGGGCAATGAACTGGAAGTGCTGGTCCAGGAATGCAAATCTCAGGAACTGAAAGTGTTCCCTGTGGATTGGAACATGAAGGTAAGCGTCCTTTAGATATATAGTGGTCATAAACTGGCCTTTCTGAACTAAAGGAAGGATGGACCTTATCGTCTCCATCTTGCAGGAAGGGACACTGAGAAATTTGTTTAAGCACTTTAGGTCCTGAATTGGGCGGAAAGTTCCCTCCTTCTTTGGGACCATGAAAAGGTTTGAATAAAACCCCAAACCTCTTTCTTCGATAGGCACCGGGACAACAACTCCTAAGGAGGATAGGTCCCGAACGCACACTAGAAATGCATCCCTCTTTTCTGGTCTGTAGACAGGTTCGAGAATAGGAATCTGCCCCTGGGCAGATGAGATTTGAAGCCTATCTTGTATCCCTGAGTACGACCTCCAGGACCCACGGATCCTGTATGTCCCTGAACCAAGCGTCTGAAAAAAGAGACAGTCTGCCCCATACACGATCCGATCCTGGATCAGGGACTGCCCCTTCATGCTGATTTGTTTTCGGTGGGCTTCTTATTCTGCTTGGACTTATTCCAGGACTTAGCCGGCTTCCAAGTACGCTTGGGTTGCTTGGGTTTGGAGAAGGATTGTTGTCGTTGGGATCTGTCATAACGAAAGGAATGAAAATTAGAAGATTGTTGTCCCTTAGACTTGTTTTTATCTTGCGGTAGGAAGGCACCCTTGCCACCGGTAACCGTAGACATAATGGAGTCCAGGCCTGGACCAAATAAATTATTTCCCTTGAAGGGAAGAGAAAGGCGTCTGGACTTAGAAGTCATATCCGCAGACCAAGACTTCAACCAGAGAGCCCGGCTGGCTAGGACCGCAAATCCAGAGGCCTTTGCATTTAGGCGAATAATTTGCATGGTCGCATCACAGATAAAAGAATTAGCAATTCACAGAGCTTTAATTCTGTCTTAAATATCATCGAGGGGAGACTCCTTCTGAATGAGTTCCGACAAAGAGTCGCACTAGTAGGTAGATGCTCCAGCAACCACGGCAACTGCAGCCTCCAGGTTAAAATAAAAATCCTGTATGTTGAAACATCTTTCTCAGAAAGGTTTCCATTTTCTTATCCATCGGCTCTCTGAACGAAGAACTATCCTCAAGAAGTTTAGTAGTACATTTAGCAAGCGTAGAGATAGCACCATCCACCTTAGGAATGGAGTCCCACAAATCCAGTTGAGAGTCCGGGACAGGGAACAACTTTTTTAAAAGTAGACAAGGGGGAAAAGGAAGATCCAATTCTTTCCCATTTGTTGTTAAAAATGTTCGCCATTTTAACAGACACAGGAACTTTCCTGTCTTCATAAACACTCTCTAATTTAGATATCATAGGTTCTTCAGGCAGCGCGGCCTCTGGAACCTCTAACGTAGACAGAACCTCCTTTAATAAAACAATGCAAGTGCTCAATTTTAAATCTAAAGGACAGTTCCTCCGCAGCAGGAGGCTTAGACGCTAAGGACTCCGACCCCGAAAGGTCACCCTCTGAAGCTATAGATGTTAACTCATCATCGGATAACTGGGACATAATAGCTAAATAAATATTCAGATGACTCCGGGTCACGAGAGCTATGTTTAACCTTTCTCTTGCGCAGAAACCGCCGTTTGTAACTGCACGGCAAGGTCTGCAGGAAGAAGGCCCCCTCCGGATGGAGGATTAGATGTGCAGAGTCCTAAGAGGTAGACGGATCAGAGGGACTAATAGCCTTAGCACGCTTGTCTCCCTTCTTAGACTTTATAACAGTGTTAAGGCATGTGGAACATAATTGGGTAGGCGGGAAAACCACGACCTCCTCACAATATAAACAGGTATGATTTAGTACAGAAGAAGTACCTTCTAACATGTCAGAGTCTTCCATAGCTCAGGTTATATCCACAGAAGGACACAAATAAAAAGTTTTTTATATATATATATATATATATATATATATATATATATATCGCAAAAAGGAAGGCACTCGCCGGATTTAATAAGGATAAAGTTTTATTCCTTATGAAGTAACGTTTCGGAGTTTTACCTCCGTTTTCAAACTGAAAAAACAGAGGTAAAACTCTGAAACGTTACTTCATAAGGAATAAAACTTTATCCTTATTAAACCCGGCGAGTGCCTTCCTTTTTGCGATATGTTGGATCTGTGAATTATGCAGGATCTCTTTGATGTTAACCCCGGTGGTTCAAAGGTTACCGTGAGTACTAGGCCATGCTATAAAGACTATATATATATATATATATATATACTCCCAATGGCTGGGGCACTCACCACCTCCTAGACCCAGACAGTTAACAGAGGAAACACTCTCCTCAGATTGAAGTCTCAGCCAGAATGGAGGAAATGAACATAGACCACATGCTATGAAAAGTACACCAAGTTAATAGGAGCTGTGAAACACTTTTAAAAAACTAAAGTGAAACCTGTTTGTTCCAGCCAAAAACACACAGTCTATGAGCCCAGAAAATAAAATTACACAAAGCAGCATGTAAATAATTAATACACTGATTAATTAACCTCAACTGTTCAATAAACCCCCCTCAGAGGATATTAACCCTAGATCCTATCAAGTTATAAAGGAGACACACTGTGACCCTGTTATAGCGTTTTATGTGTAAAAAAATTGAAACGATCTTCTCCAGGATCCATGCTGTGGAGCAGAACACAGCCTCTCAAGTGACAGTCTTATAGCAGCGCTACTGACATGGACTTAAGTGAGAGAAAGAAGGTAATGAAACTCGTCAACACTGATTGCTTAGGAGCTGTTAGCAGTAGTCTGGATGGTTTTGCAGAAAAACGTTTCCTGCATCTCCAGACACTAACTTTCATCAATGCTCTCACTGAGAGGTTGACATGACTATTTAAAACTCCAGACACCCTTTTCAGGACTCTCCGAATCTTCCGACACTTCTCTGCCACCTCCTATTGTGACGAAAGGCAAAGAATGACTGGGGTAATGAGGAAGTGGGAGAGATATTTAAGCCTTTGGCTGGGGTGTCTCTGTCTCCTCCTGGTTGCCAGGTGTTGTATTTCCCAACAGTAAGGAATGAAGCCATGGACTCTCCCTGTCTTAGGAAGGAAAATTATTTAAAAAAAATATTGCACAAAACTTTGGGGGACACCCTGGGAGATTCACTAGAAGGAGCTGAGTCATTAGACAGAGGAGCTGTTAAATCACAGCACATAACATCACTGCAAGAAAAAGACAGCTTAATGAACCCACGCCTGTTTTAACTGAATAGGTAGCTCCTCCAAAGTAAGCGACCCACATATCTAATCTACTCTCAATGTACTAAAACAAATTTAAACATATAAAGTTCCTCATCACACTACCCTGTGACAACATTGACACCTCCTGAGCCTAAGGAAGCAGAACTCAAGACTGCGCCCAGGGAGTCACATTAGGAGCGATTAAAGTGGGTAGAAAGTCTGCAGACTGAGGAACTGTTAAATTTCAAATACAGAGATTCAATCCCCCCCTCTGCTCATTGAACAAAGCTTATTCACATTTCCTACTATGACACTGTTGTAAACGTGATAAAGAGAGGGTAAAGTGGCCTAATTATGCACCTCCCAAACTGCACAGTAGATCTGTAACTCACCCCCAATGCAATGACACATTGAAAAAAAGAAAAGGAAAAAAAAAAAGCTTGAACCTCAAATCGACACCCCTGAGCTGATAATCAAACTAAAGCTAACTACTACTCTAAAGAATCCATCCCTCGTGGGTCTCCTACTATAATTCATGATGAAGAATAAAACACAAACCGTCAAGGAATGCCTATCTAAATCTCAACTTAAACAAAGACAGTTGAATAAAGAGTCCCCTTCTCAAGGAGATACCCTGAACTCCAGTATGACAGAAATTTCTGCATCTCTCCCAGCTGAAACCCATAATAAGGAACTACTCTCTCAAATTAAATCTCTTTTTCAAGAAGAATTGAAATCTGCACTGTCTGAGCTACGCCAAGATATCAAAGAAATAGGAAACCGCACAGCAGAGCTAGAGGAAAAAACTGAAGTGATAGCGGAAGAAATACCATATTTGCAGAAAACCATTTCAGAACATGAAGAATATCTATATAAATTAGAAGAGCAAATTGAAGATCTTGAGAACAGATCCCGCAGATCTAACTTACGCATTAGGAATCTACCAGAATCATATAAAAACTTGGAAGAGACAGTGACTGCACTTTTCCACCAATTGGTTCCAGATGTTGACTCAGATAAACTCTTGATGGACAGAATTCACAGAGCTTTAACCAAACCACAACAGTCCACCATAAGAGACATTGTCCTCAAACTACACTATTTTCATGTAAAAGAGTCTATCCTTAAAGCAGCCAGACAATTGCCAGATATCAAATTTGAGGGACACTCAATCCAAGTGTATGCAGATATTGCCCCGATCACATTGAGGAAGAGGAGAGATCTTAAACCTATTACACAAGCCCTCAGCAAAGCACAGATAAAATACAGATGGCTTTTCCCCTTCAAATTAGCCTTCACACACGCCAACGCTACCCACACCTGCTCCAACATGAGTGAAGGTTCATCTATCCTCCGCAAGCTGGGGATCCCCTTTGATTCTCCCCAAACACCCCCTATTAAGAATACCCAGAGGAAACCTATACAAAAGGAATGGTCCCCGGTAGGTCAAGCTAAAAAGCCAAGAAAAGCAAAGGACATTCCAAGCAACCACTCTGACTCTGAGTCACCTACGGAAGAAGAGACTCTACCGACTTGATGAAACAAGCGATGCAGAGGACTACTGTAACCACCATGCTTTAGTTCAGAATGGGAAGTATTACTATACTTAAGTCCTTACAGGACACAACCGCCCATCTGCTTTTTCAAAAGTGACACTATATCTCACAGCCGTGATATACCTAAACTTTTCTAGATAAGATCATGCAGATTGGGGCATTATCTCTGCCTTACTTAGGGGCAGCTGTTATCATTGTTGCTGTTACTGTTGGCGCTAAGGTCGCCGTTGAGGTTCTAAATGTTTATACTATCACTTTTATCTTTTGTCATTATTGCAACCTTCTCCCCCCTTCCCCCATACCCCCTCGCTAAACTAAGATATTGAAAAGCTTATCCATCCATTCACCATCCACTCCCCCCTCCCCTTAACCCCTATCAGTCCAAATCTAGGAACATCTGATTTAAATGTTTGAGAAGAGCCCTTTACCCTCTACATCTCTAAGTTTATCCCTGAAAAGGGATACTATGTTAAAGTTTAAAGTTATTATGTTTATAATTATGTATGTTCTATTTGTCCAGGCATGTCGTCAAGTCACTAAGGTTAACCTATCTATGACACCTATGTTAACAATGTTCACTGTTCTCCATATCAAGGATCCAAGCATCCCCCCTTGGTGGGGTTTCGAGGTAAGTCCCGGCTCTCTCATCTATAGCATTACACCAGGAATAGAACCCCAGTCAACATCTATTACAACACGCATACCCCCTGCTCCCCCACACCTAAGGGTTCAGACAAATAGCGATACACATTTATACCTAAAATGTCTATAAAAATCATATCTCATAATGTCAGAGGTCTCAACTCGGATTTAAAAAGAAAAAAAGCAATCACTACTTATAAATCATTACGCGCCCACATAGTTCTGTTACAAGAAACTCATTTCTCTAGAGACTTTACCCCTAAATACTGGGACAAATCATACCCGACACAATACCATGCTATAAGTGGGAGAAAGAAATGTGGGGTCACAGTATTGCTACACTCATCCTTGAATTTCAAAGAGGAGGAAATTATCAGAGATAGAGAAGGTAGATTTTTACTAATTAAAGGATTAATCCAAAATACCCCGATACTCATCATTAACGTTTACGCCCCCAACGAGCAACAGGCCTCCTTCATATCTAAACTAAGTAAGCTACTGACACAATGGAAAAGGCACAAGATCATTATAGGAGGCGACTTTAACCTATCCCTAGACCAAGATATGGATAGGACTACAAATCAAACTTCACAGATCAGACACCCTAGATCAGTAAGAAACATCTTGAAAGATTTCACCCTGGACCATAATCTGATTGACAGTTGGAGGTCACTAAATGAAAAGGTCAAAGACTATACCTATTTTTCCCCAATGCATCACACTCAATCTAGACTGGATTACATATTCCTCAGTCAGATTTTGGTTCCACTCCTATCCACTGCTAAAATCTTAAACTGCCCTTGGTCAGACCACTCTATGGTGGAAGTAACCTTATCAGGGGTCGTAAACCCCAACAGATCCAAATCTTGGTCCCTCAATGCCAGCATATTACAAGATGCTTTGGTCTCACAGAAGATCAGGGAACATATAGTAGACTTCATAAGACTTAATACAGGAAGCACACCTAACCCATCCTTTGTGTGGGGAGCACTAAAAGCTTATATAAGAGGGAATCTAATAACTGAATCCAGCAAACGTGACAAGCAAAACAGAGCCCAACTTGCACAATTACAGTCAGAAGCTAATATCCTAAGATCTCAAGTTACTGCCAACACTAGCAGAAAAAAGAGAACAGAACTAAAAACTATAAATGACGAAATAGATAGATTATTGAATAAAGAAGCGGCTAGGTCCATCAAGCAGATAGACACCCACTATTACATATATGGAAACAAGCCCGACAAAATGTTAGCTAACAAACTCAAAGAAATAACCAGAAACACCACAGTCCCACAACTCCAACTCCCAGACAATAAAAGCACCAATGACCCCCTACAAATTGCCAATACCTTTGCAGATTTCTATCAAAGACTTTACAACCTCCCGACGTGCCAAGGAGCTCCTGATAGACCCGACAATTTGAATACATTCTTAGACTTGAATCATCTCCCTAAGATCACTGAGGAAGAGAGAGCTAGTTTGAATGCCCCAATTACCGAGACTGAAGTAAAGAATACTATAAAAAATCTGAAAAGCTCTAAAACACCTGGCCCGGATGGATACTCTGGTCTTTTCTATAAATTATTCTTAGAGGAACTAGCACCCCTGCTTTCGCAAATGTTTAATTCTATACTACAAAAAAATGAGGTTCCCAAAGAAATGCTCATGGCCAGAATAGCTGTCATCCCGAAACCCGGTAAGAATTTACAACATTGCCAAAACTATAGACCTATATCCTTAATCAACCAAGATATTAAAATCCTGACAAAAATTTTAGCAAACAGACTTAATCCCATACTAGTAAGGATAATCCATCCGGACCAGGTGGGCTTTATAAAAAACAGGGAGGCCCCAGATAACATTCGCAAAATTATTGACCTGATTAACATAGCCAATGCTGAAAAAACGCCTTCTCTGTTCCTCTCCTTGGATGCAGAGAAGGCGTTTGATAGAATTAATTGGAATTACATGTTTGCGGTGCTAGAGAACACAGGTATCACGGGAAGCTTCCGTGATGCCCTGACCATACTGTATTCCAACCCCTCGGCCTTCATCAAACTCTCAGGGTACCAGTCCCAGCCAATACAAATTAGGAATGGAACAAGACAGGGATGCCCCCTATCCCCATTGTTATTCGCCCTTTGCATTGAACCATTGGCCATCCAGATTAGAAATGACCCCAACATCTCAGGCATCCGTGTAGGGACCAATGAATATAAAATTTCGCTATTCGCGGATGACATTATTCTATCACTAACTAAACCCCTCCTTTCACTCCCCCCCTTTACGCAAAGCTTCACCACTATGGAATCTTATCGGGGTACAAGATTAATGGGGATAAGTGTGAAGCGCTCAGCATTAATTTACCCCAACACACCAAAAAATTGCTAGAAATCAACTTTTCTTTCACATGGGCACATAGAAAACTTAAATATCTAGGAATAAACCTCACGCCTGACATCCATTCACTATACCAAGCAAACTATACACCCATGTTCACACATATCAGGAACCTAATCACGAAATGGCTAAAGCTCAAAATTTCATTCTATGGTAGGATTGTTTCCACGAAAATGACCCTGCTCCCAAAAATTTTATATCTGTTTCGGTCCTTACCGATTTCAGTCCCTATAGCGGAGCTCAATGCCCTACAAAAAGATATTATGAGATTTGTCTGGCAAGGAAAACGTGCTAGAATAAGCAAAAAAATCATGAGCAGGCATAGAAGGGATGGGGGGTTGGGCCTCCCACACTTGGTCTCCTACTACTACTCGGCCCGCATGGCCCAAACAATACATTGGATTAACGATACAAAACGACCAGTGTGGACACAGATTGAAACACAAATAGTTAACACAGATCAGATTTCTAGATTGCTTTGGACCCCAAAAAAATACAGTAATCCTTCGCTACATAAATATGTAGCGATAGCTCACACGGTTTTCCTGTGGAACAAATTAACTGCCAAGTACCCCCTAATACAGGATAAATCGAAACTAACACCATTAGTTTTACCACAAACCCTAATAGACCTCCCTACACAAAAGAAATGGGCTAATAGAGGCTTATATAGAATTGCTGATGTATATATAGATGGAGACTTCATTTCATTTGAACAATACCGAGACACAGACCCCAATGATAGAAACATATGGTATCATTACCTACAGCTTAAATCCAGAACAAGAGCAGTGACAGACCTCGCTAAATTGCCACTAAACACAACTTTTGAATCACTATGCTTATCCAGAGAGCTGACATTTGGTACAATCTCAACACTCTACCCTATATTTAATAACTCCCCTAGCGAAAATAAGCCTCCAAACATACTGAAATGGGAACGGGACCTGAACAAGACATGGTCTTTAGAAACATGGAAATCTAACCTAGCCCAGGGCCTTTCTTTCTCACACAATGCCACTTTAAAAGAAAACTACCTTAAGGTGGCTTTCCAATGGTATTTTTATCCAACTAGATTCGGGGGATCTGATGAACCCTCCCGAAACCCATGCTACAGAGGGTGTGCTGAGAGAGGAACGTACATTCACATGTGGTGGGAGTGTTGCAGAACAAAAGAAATCTGGGAGAAAACCTCAGAGCTTCTTAGCAAAATCTTCCACAGACCTATTACACTATCTCCGGAACATGCTCTTTTACACTTTCCTATCCCCACCATACTAAAACAACACCAAAAACTAGCTAGGACCATTTGTACAGTAGTCAGGATTTGCATTGCACAGCACTGGAAATCCACTCCTCCAGGCTTCACCTTTATCGAAAGGAAAATAATCCACCACTATGAGATGGCAAGTTTAGCAGCAGAGAACCTGAACGCCAAAGATGCGTTCATTATGCAATGGGAACCATTCATTATGTACAGGGAGGCTAGGAGACGGGTGGAGGCTGAGACCTTATAAAATCAATACACTCGGTTATACTAACTTAAGAGAGAGAGCCGGGACCGAAGGTTAACCACAGATCACATTTACCAGGTGAACAGGATCTGTCTCTGTTCCCGCTTAATTATGATATTAGATTCTGCATTAAACTCTGGAAATGGACAATACGGAAACCATTTTAAATGTTTTATTATGATTGACTGTACATGCCAATTTACGTTATGTAATGTTTTATTTTCTTATGGAATTGTTAAAGAGGAAAAAAAAAAGATTAAGAAAAAATTTAATAAAAACTTTTTCAAAATAAAAATAGATCAATAAAAAAAAAATATTGCACAAAAAAAGTTATAAGGGCTCAAAGATATGAGATCTCAGGTTAGAAAAAAAGGCAGGCAAAGGGCTTTAACATTGAGATACATACATATACATGTCTAAAGATGTATATGTATGTATAGATATATGTCTATATATGTGTACAGATGTATTTATATGTGTATATATGTATTTACAGACATATATACACATATAAAGGCCTAAATACACATGAATACATATACATAAGTGCATTGGAGCCCTTTGCAGTTAAGTAGATAAAACTTGAAAAAACATATTTATGTAATATTCTTTTTTTAATCAAGATTTTAACTATGTATTTACTGTAGCTTTTTCACATTACAATGTTCTGCACATAGCCGAATATGTTCTATGTATTTATAAATAGATATTCCTATATATATATATATATATATATATATATATATATATATATATATATATATATACAGGGAGTGCAGAATTATTAGGCAAATGAGTATTTTGACCACATCATCCTCTTTATGCATGTTGTCTTACTCCAAGCTGTATAGGCTCGAAAGCCTACTACCAATTTAGCATATTAGGTGATGTGCATCTCTGAAATGAGAAGGGGTGTGGTCTAATGACATCAACACCCTATATCAGGTGTGCATAATTATTAGGCAACTTCCTTTCCTTTGGCAAAATGGGTCAAAAGAAGGACTTGACAGGCTCAGAAAAGTCAAAAATAGTGAGATATCTTGCAGAGGGATGCAGCACTCTTAAAATTGCAAAGCTTCTGAAGCGTGATCATCGAACAATCAAGCGTTTCATTCAAAATAGTCAACAGGGTCGCAAGAAGCGTGTGGAAAAACCAAGGCGCAAAATAACTGCCCATGAACTGAGAAAAGTCAAGGGTGCAGCTGCCAAGATGCCACTTGCCACCAGTTTGGCCATATTTCAGAGCTGCAACATCACTGGAGTGCCCCAAAAGCACAAGGTGTGCAATACTCAGAGACATGGCCAAGGTAAGAAAGGCTGAAAGACGACCACCACTGAACAAGACACACAAGCTGAAACGTCAAGACTGGGCCAAGAAATATCTCAAGACTGATTTTTCTAAGGTTTTATGGACTGATGAAATGAGAGTGAGTCTTGATGGGCCAGATGGATGGGCCCGTAGCTGGATTGGTAAAGGGCAGAGAGCTCCAGTCCGACTCAGACGCCAGCAAGGTGGAGGTGGAGTACTGGTTTGGGCTGGTATCATCAAAGATGAGCTTGTGGGGCCTTTTCGGGTTGAGGATGGAGTCAAGCTCAACTCCCAGTCCTACTGCCAGTTTCTGGAAGACACCTTCTTCAAGCAGTGGTACAGGAAGAAGTCTGCATCCTTCAAGAAAAACATGATTTTCATGCAGGACAATGCTCCATCACACGCGTCCAAGTACTCCACAGCGTGGCTGGCAAGAAAGGGTATAAAAGAAGAAAATCTAATGACATGGCCTCCTTGTTCACCTGATCTGAACCCCATTGAGAACCTGTGGTCCATCATCAAATGTGAGATTTACAAGGAGGGAAAACAGTACACCTCTCTGAACAGTGTCCGGGAGGCTGTGGTTGCTGCTGCACGCAATGTTGATGGTGAACAGATCAAAACACTGACAGAATCCATGGATGGCAAGCTTTTGAGTGTATGATCTACAATAAAGAAAGAGACAGATGCGCCACATGGCCCAATATTGTTTGTTCAACACAATAATTATGGTCTAGTTGTGCTAGTATAAACTCACAATTTGAAATGCACTTCAGTTAGTGCAATAGAAGCAGTCTGGGATCAATCACAGTCACCCAGCAGACCGACCTCTAGGGTAGATAGGATTAATCTGTAGTGGAAATATAAAGAGACACAGGGGTGCCTATATGGCCTAGTACAGTTTGGTCCCAAGATATATTACTCTATTTAAGTAATATACTCACAATTGGTAAAGCATCTCCAGTGATGCAAATCAGGCAGGATGGGATCAATACAGTCACCCAACAGACTATGACAGGGTTCCCACAGGAAGCAAACAGCAAAGGTCCCAATGAAGGCCAAGGTTTGGTCCAAATAATGCACAGGAGCAAGTGTTTTTATAAAAAAAGTAATATTTACTATATAAAAACAAGTAAAAACAAGCGACGCGTTTCTCAGCACACAGGCTGTTTCATCAGGCTTACAACATATAACTAAAACACTTGCTACTTATAGCCAACATATGTATCAGCTTTAATTGGACACACCTGTTAGGGGGGTGGCATGAAGAAATTTCTTTTTAGATTACCCTATCAGCATTCGCTATAGTGGATGACAAGTGTAACTCACATTATAGATCATAACATTGTAGTGGATGATGTATACCAACAATAGTGTTTGTTTGTTTATTTAATTCCCCCACTATGTATTCTCATATATGTTTATCCATCTAAAGGATCAAAAATCCTGTTAGGCACCACTGACAAGTGAACTCATATGCGTGATATAGTTGTACAAATTCCCCGTATTAATGGCTCTGCAGTATTAGAGATGCATTAGCTTACTTGAGGTTAGTATTAATATATACTTGCCTTACTTGAGGTTGATATTGTTATATCGTGTGGCGATGTGTCGATAGAAAGTAAACTTTCATATTGGCATTTCCTACGGCGTTCTCTACTTGTTACTGCGCATGCGTGTGATGTCATCTGTCAGTCTCTGTCTTACAGATGCGCATGCGTGTATCCCCTAAGTATCGTAGCGATATTCTGATGCTGATCAATTTGTTTAGAGAGGTTCTGATACTAAAAATATATCATGGTGTGCTGGGATAGTTATTAGGATACACTCCTATATTATTTAGATCACAAACTTTCCTGTAAATAGAGTTAGGGCAATATCCCATTACGGTTGTAGATATTATCTTCCTCGTCACAGACTAACTATCTATGTTCTCAATCTGAAGTTACCTTTTCCTCAACATTAGTGTAATAGTGATAACTGTGTGATGATGAATAAAACGGAGACAATTTGATAAACTACTAATCTATGTTGTATTATCGGAACTAGTTATCAACAGAAGTTATAGATATTCATAAAGCATAAGATAATCTATCAGTGTAGTCTCCCAACCAATTTCCGTGAACTAAATGTAATGTGTCTAATGTATAGATTGATTGGGATAAATGTATATAATATGTCTATCTAAAATGTCTTATGTGTTGTTATATGTAAACTGTATTAACATCAGCCCAGTCATAATAGTAACATCTCCCAATAAGGACTTCTATGTTCGCGCGTGTCTATTTATATGGGATTATATATATTACATTATCATCAAACTAAATGAACAAGTGCAATATTGTAGTGATCTGTGGGATACGCAAGTATGACTAATGACAGAGAACCCGTTATTGGCTAAATTAAAGCCCCATAAAGTGTATATTGTGACTATTAATGCGACAAATATTTATATGTGGTATAATCTACATATGTACACCCTAATTATGTGTAGATAAATTCTAAATGATTTATAAGTGTATACGTGACTGTGTGTATATGTGACTAATATTATGATACATAATATAATTATTATAATAAAAGTATATATATATATATGCAATAGAGGATTGTGTTAGTGTGTTATATACCAAATCCAATTGATGGTATACTAATAGAAGCACCATTAGTGTCAAAGGCCTATCATATCCTTTGTATGTATTTTATAAAGGTGTATGTGAAGGTAGGAGGGTATGTGTGATATATGGAGAAATGAGTAAAAATATATAAAGACTTGCATCATTAAGATAGAGATATGGATATGGATATATAATTTACATCATTAAGATAGAGGTATAGATATATAACCCTATTTTCGTGGTGACAGACAGTGGTAAGATAATATAACTGTGTACCTAACCTAAGAGCCCTCAGATCACTCATTAAACCAATATAATGAGTGCTGAAGAGGAAAGCAGAAATTAGATAAGTATAGCCAATCAGATGTCAAAAGCGGCTAAATCCACACATTCATTGAGACCGTCTGGTACCAGGGTGTGAAGTTTGTGTATCCAGTAGGTCTCCCTACGACGCAAGTTAAGAAAGGCATTATTACTGTTTCAAGGTATTTGCTCAATAGGTAGTATTGACAGCGTTTTTGTGCTTCCTTTATGTGCAAAGGCACAATGTCTTGACAGACTATGTTTGAGGTAATTCCTCTTAATGTTGTAAGTGTGTTCACTCCAACGTTTCTTTATAGCACGACTAGTGCGTCCTACATATTGGGCTCCACATGAACAGTTCACTAAATAGATCACATAGGTCGACTCACAGGATAACCTCTTGCTGATTTTAAACTCTTCTCCTGTTTGATTAGAGGAGAAAGTATTGGTACCTCTTTTTATGACTCTGCACATATTGCATTTTCTCTTCAAACATTTGTACACTCCAGTTGGGGGAACAAAATTGCCCAGAAAGGTTCTTTTTTGGCATGGTCTATGATCAGAACAAATGACCCTATCCCTTACAATTTTGCTAGGGGCCAGTCTGTTCTTAAGAGTCGGCGCTCTTCTATATACAATCCTTGGTTTAGATGGGATTAGTTTTTTAAGGTGTGGATCATCGCTAATAATGGGCCAATGTTTTAATATGATTTTTTGGATCTCACGATAGTTATTATTATATCCAGTAATGAATAATGGTGTTTTATTGTAGTTTTCAATTGTTTGTTCTTTTTTAGTCTTTTTTTGGGTCTTATCAGATGTTAAATAAGTGTTCCTATCATCCTGTAAGGCTCTAATATATCCTTTTTGGATCAAGTCCAAAGGATATCCCTTTTCCAAAAATCTATCCTTCAAAACTAGAGATTGTTTCTTATAACTTTCGATAGTACTACAGTTGCGTCTTATTCGCCTAAACTGTCCGTAGGGCACATTTTTCTTCCAGCTAATATAGTGGTTACTGTTGAAATTTAAGAAACTATTACAATCAACTTTTTTGAAAAAAGTTTCAGATATAATTGTCCCACTCGTAGAAAAGGATAGAGATAGGTCCAAAAATTCAATAGTATTGGATTGAATATTGGAGGTGAATTCCAGATCAAATTCATTGATGTTAAGTGAGGAGGTGAAGGTAGTGGCCTCCTCTACAGTGCCCCTAAACAGAATCAGAAGGTCATCTATATACCGGCCATAGAACACCAGACTCGCACCCATAGTAGACCCATATATGTGGGTCTCCTCAAATTTGCCCATATATAAATTGGCAAAACTGGGTGCGAATCTGGTGCCCATGGCCGTACCTTTTACCTGGAGGTAGTAAGATCCCTGATAAAGAAAATAATTATGGTGTAATATAAAATAGATTATTTCACTGATGAATTGCTGTTGTCTCAATGGCATATAAATATCGGTTGCCAAGTAGGATTGAATAACCGACAATCCTTTGTCGTGTGGGATATTAGAATAGAGCGAGCTCACATCGCTGGTAATCCACCACAGTTCATCATCAGTTTTTTTGATGTCCAACCTATTTAATTTGTTGAGGAGATCTGTGGAATCCCTAATGAAAGAGGGTAGATTGATTACGTGTTTCTGTAAGAAAGAATCTATATAAGCTGAAAGATGGTCAGTCAGGCTGTCAATGCCTGCCACAATCGGACGACCAGGGGGAAGGGATATATTTTTGTGAATCTTAGGCAAATGGTAGTAAAATGCCACATTAGGGTTTTTAGGATAGAGATATTCCTTTTCTTTTTTGGATATAATGCCCTCATCAAATCCTTCTTTGAGTAATGAATAGAGTTGTTTCTGATAGATGGGGGTAGGGTCTTTGGCTAATAATTTATAATAGCTATCATCTTTTAAGATCCTATCGGCCTCTAGAATATAATCCGACCTGTTTTGAAGAACAATGCCCCCTCCTTTGTCCGCCTGGCGTATTACAATGTTCTTATTCGCACTGAGTGATTTGAGGGCTTGACGTTCGCCAGGACTTAAATTATGCCTATATTTGGCTTTTTTTGTAAGTTTTTCAAAATCCTTTAGTACCATCGATTGAAAAATACTGATGTGTGAATTTTTCACACGGGGAGGATTAAAATTAGATTTGGGCTTAAAGTCTGTTTGGATATATTTATCATTCAGTTGTTGCAATAGTGTGTCTGGTTCAAATGTAATGATACCATCTTTTAAATGTTTATCCATGGAGTTCAAAACAATGGGTATACAGTCAGTATTTTTCAGACGTTTCTCTGCGAAGTATTTCTGTAGTGAAAGTTTCCTAGTGAAGCTGTTTGTATCCACAAACAATTGAAACATATTAGGGCCATTAGTGGGGCTAAAGGATAGACCTCTACCCAATACTCTGATTTCATTGTCAGATAATATGTGGTCTGACAAATTAAATATTCCCTTTTTGTATTTTAATAGTTTTTCCTTTTTGGCGGTTGAGGATTTTCCTCTGTTTCCTCGTTTGTGTGGATTCTTTTTTGTCGAGGTGGCCGGGGGGACATGGACCAGTGTTCTACACGGTGGTCTGGGCCCATCTCTAAAAAAGGAGTCCTATTCTGTTCATTAGTGTAAGAGGTAGTAGGATTAATGGGAGATTGAATATTATCAGAATTGAGAGGCTGAAATCTATTTGTTGGTTCAAATGATCTATTCATAGGTCTAAAGTGGTTTGAAGTATCAGGGAGCCTAGGGTCATTGGTGGAAACTCTTTCTTGTATTGGAGGTGTTTCTTTATGTGTGTCAACAGTAGTATTACATGGTCTACCAGTGTAGTTATGATCTCTAGATCTATGAGAAGAGTATCCCATGTTATCATTAGGTCTATAGTAGAAACCATCATTCTGTTTATGTGTTTTGTTATATTGATTTGGTTTATCCCAAGATTTATCTGAATAGGAGTTATTTTGTTGGTAATGTTGGTGTTTGTTTTCGCGATAGTTGTCATGGTAAGAGTAGGTATCATTATGGGGCTGATGTTGTCTATAGTTTCCCTGTGGGTAAGATTGTTCATAATTCTTCATAATTTTGAGTGTCCTTGCAAAGAAAGGTGGCTATATTGGTCACTGATTTGTTTTTGTTTTGTTTTTGAATGTCAGAAATGTATATTTGTGAATGTTGAGATGTTATATTGGTTTCACTGGTAAAAATAAATAATTGAAATGGGTATATATTTGTTTTTTGTTAAGTTGCCTAATAATTATGCACAGTAATAGTCACCTGCACACACAGATATCCCCCTAAAATAGCTATAACTAAAAACAAACTAAAAACTACTTCCAAAACTATTCAGCTTTGATATTAATGAGTTTTTTGGGTTCATTAAGAACATGGTTGTTGTTCAATAATAAAATTAATCCTCAAAAATACAACTTGCCTAATAATTCTGCACTCCCTGTATATATATATATATATATATATATATATATATATATATATATATATATATATATATATATATATATATATATATATAGAAAAGTAGGCAAGGGGAAGGAACTCACCATTTTAAAATGTAACTTTTTATTCACAGATATATATACATATATATACACACACACACACAACACACAGAAAACCTGGCACTCGCCAGCAGTTTCACAGTAATGTTTAAAAGCAAAACTGGGGAAAGTCAGTTACATTTGGCACCAAAGGATCAAGCCCAGGACCACGACAAGGTCTCCCCCTTCCTGGGACCCTAAACCAGCACACACACATTGCATACTTCCAAACAAACCAACTGGGAACCTCCCAGGGTGACACAGGCTTTTGTAACCTCCCCTATGTAAATACAAAACACAGGAATGGACCGCACTCACAGACTAGACTGAGTACACATCCTAAGCCACAGCAAACTCCACAGCCCTGAACACTGACAGACAGCTGCAAAGCAACCCAGGCAGTTAACCCCAGAGCAACCTGGGTGACAGGCCCACAGGGAAGCATTACAAACATTATCAACACAACACACAGAAAACCTGGCACTCGCCAGCAGATTCACAGTAATGTTTAAAAGCAAAACTGGGTGAAATCAGTTACATTTGGCGCCAAAGGATCAAGCCCAGAACCACAACAAGGTCTCCCTCTTCCTGGGACCCTAAACCAGCACACACACAATGCATAATTCCAAACAAACCAACTGGGAACCTCCCAGGGTGACACAGGCTTTTGTAACCTCCCCTATGTAAATACAAAACACAGGAATGGACCACACTTACAGACTGGACTGAGTGGGTACACATCCTAAGCCACAGCAAACAGCACTGAACACTGACAGACAGCTGCAAAGTTCCCAGCAACCCAGGCAGTTAACCCCAGAGCAACCTGGGTGACAGGCCCGCAGGGAAGCATTACAAACATTATAAACACAACACACAGAAAACCTGACCTTATACATTTGTCTTCGTTCTCTTGCTATCTTTATTTGAAAAAGCAGATATTTAAGCTTAGGAGCCAGCCCATTTTTGGTTCCTATTATAAATCTTTCTTCGTTCTCTTGCTATCTTAATTTGAAAAAGCAGGAATGTAATGCTTAGGAGTCAGCCCATTTTTGGTTCAGCTACCCAGGTTCTGAACCAAAAATAAGCCGACTCCTAAGCATTACATTCCTGCTTTTTTTCAAATAAAGATAGCAAGAGAACGAAGAAAAATTTATAATAGGAATAAATTAGAAAGTTGCTTTAAATTGCATGCTCTATCTGAACCATGAAAGATAAACATTTGGATTTAGTATCCCTTTAACACAGACACACTGACACTCTGACACACAGAGGTAATTGTATTTAATACCCATAGTTATAGGCAAGCATTCTAATCATAAGCTGCCCATTCCAAAAAGAAACCTCCATGCTATTGGAGGATCTGGCAATTTCTGACCTAGGGGCCAAGTACAACCCAGAGGCCCAGGTATAAAAGCTCTGCCCCTTTATATATATATATATGTCTTTATTTAAGTGTAAAATAATTTCAATAACTATGGAAGCCTCGCCCATGCTTTTACCATATATATATATATCACTACTTATAATGACCAGGCAAGAGGAAAAATGCAATAATGTCATTTATTTTGTGCCTACTGCAGTTGGAAGACAGATTATGCACACACTCAACACTTATAGTAAAGATAAGGCCAGACCCTATATGCCTATATTTCAGGATAAAAACTAGCTATATGCATGTGCCTGGATACTGATGTTGGTATATTGTGGTAAGGAAGAGGCTGCATACATATCAATAGCAATATCGTGAGGATAGTACTGACACTTCACGCTTACCTTAAAAACTGTGCTTTCCCGGTAACAATATTTGCACTACAAGCGTGCTTTGCTCACAGCAGGGCTTTGTTTAAAGGTAACCACATATATATTGTTAACAAATTAGATTTAAAACAATTACATTTATAATTAGTTACCTGGCCTTAAATATAACGTTGCCTTAAACAAAACAGATGTGTATACCTCGCATGAAGCTGTTTTTGTTG
The DNA here is from genome assembly GCF_027579735.1 of Bombina bombina. Classification (NCBI taxonomy): domain Eukaryota; kingdom Metazoa; phylum Chordata; class Amphibia; order Anura; family Bombinatoridae; genus Bombina; species Bombina bombina. The sequence continues at coordinate 1,428,749,556 of NC_069499.1, read as the reverse complement.
GTCAGACGGATCCTGGGTTTCAGCTCTCGCAGTGCAAACAGGAAAAGTGGCAAAAGTTCTAACATATAAGGGGCATTATTTTGGTATTCTGGTTTCTTGCTTTCTGGAAAGACTGTTATCCGGCCTGAACCTGATTTGCGCGTAGAGTGCAGCAATTGTTGATATGTTGCGTGCTGATAGTTTATTCTCTGCATGTGTTTACTTCCTGCCTGGTTACATCGCGTATGTAACGGACTGCATTGCAATCTGTAGATATAGTGTGTAGTGGTGTACGTGCTTACTAATAAACAGTTCTAACCGAAAAGAGCAAATATCTACCCGAACCTTGTAGAATCTGATGACAATTGCGACTTTCTAAAGCTGTCAACCACATTTAAATTGTTATAATTGGCCATTGTGTTTACAGTCAACTTATTTGTTATACCAATATATAATTTCTATAAGAATGCTTAGCTCAATGATAACTAAATTAAGACCTACTAGATGAGTGCTTATAACAACCTAGGAGTGGCAGCCCTTAAAGTGACCAACGGCTCCTGGGTTTCAGCTCATGCAGCGCAAACAAGAAAAGTGGCAGAAGCAAGGAGCATACAGGGAGTTGTAGTTTGCACGCCTCCTTTTAGACAAAGAGACTACAGTCCGAGAGGGGAAGGTATAGAAATTATTGGTGACCATGAGAGCTGCTAACCTAAAGGGCGAGTATAGTAATGTCCCGCAGTAAACATAGAGTGATGGGTAATGATGAATAAATATAGCTGTGCCTTTTTAACTCCATCATGTGCAGTAGCTTGTTAGAGGCAACATTGCTGTGCTTTAAAAAAGTGCCGGTACAGCGTATCGTTGCGTACCGGCAGAAAAAAAGCCCTGTACATATGTATAGATATATATTTAACCAAAAAAACATTATATATATATATATATATATATATATATATATATGTGTGTTTGTATTTATGAATAAATAGAACATATTCTTCTATGTGAAGAACACTGGAATATGAAATATTAATATTTTCATGTCAGGTTAGTGCACATGAGAATATGCGATCGGGTTAGTGCAAGAGGAAGTGTTAATAATAACACTTATTATAATACGAGTGCAACCCGATGTATAACAAAAATCTTACATCTTACCTCCCAATGTTTTCTAGCTAGGATACTGTACTGGGATAGAGTCGGTGTGGCCTGTGGGCCGAGTTGCTCATGGAGGACGGAAGAAGAGTCAGGATGTGCTGTGGGAAAATGTTGCTCTAGGAGGATGAAGGTGGAGTCAGTATGGTCTGTGGACAGAGTTGCCCTGGGATAGGCTATATGCTCTATCTGCGCAAGAAATGCATCATGGGTGTAGTTAAGACAGTCCAGGAGCATGATTGGTTGATAATTTCTTAGTTTTGGACGGGATTATATGATCAACAAGCAGCATGCTCTACTTAATCTTTTAGTGGGTCACCTATATTTGAATCTACAATATCTAATTTCTGGATAATGATGCATCAAAAATGCATGTTATAATAACTAGGGCATATGGTCCTAATCTAATAATTATTCCATAATTTTGAAAAAAAATTCTACCTTGGAATATTTTTGATCTTTGCAATCCACTATTTCCTATACATAAGATTTATATTTCATCTGACATAGAGGAGCAAAAAAAAAAATGAAAGGACCAGTAAATACAGTAGATTTGTATAATCAACAAATGCATGATAAAAAGACAATACAATATCACTTAGTCTTAAAGGACCAGTAAACACAGCAGATTTGCATAATCAAAGTTATGTATATTTTCACTCCCCCTGTACCATGTGATAGCAATCAGCCAATCACAAATGCATATACGTATAGTCTGAGTTCTTGCACATGCTCAGTAGGAGCTGGTGACTCAAAAAAAGTGTAAATATAAAAGACTGTGCACATTATTTTTAATGGAAGTAAATTGGAAAGTTGTTTAAAATTGCTGCTCTATCTGAATCATGAAAGTTTAATTTTGACTTCAGTGTCCCTTTAAGGGAAATGCCAGAAGCCTGTTGAAGTCTACACATACATTTTAAATAATCCTCCCAACATTTTAAATATATAAGAGGTGGGTTTTGTTAGCTTCATGACTAATCAGTCTGGGGAGGAATCTGGAGAGTCCTGGAGCAAGTTTCAGCATTCCGGAGTGAGGTTTGGGGAGCCCCATGTTTCATTAAGAGAAACATTAATAGAGGATGGATGCAATTTGTGATTAATCTCCTAATGTGTAACAAATGAAAGCTCTGTTGTATACTTACACTGATTTTTTTTTTTATTGATTATTTTTCACTTACACTGATTTTTATACTTTAAATCACATTATTTAATTAAGTAAAATTTATTAAATGTTAACATTTCTAACAACCTTTAAGAAAGATTTTACCCCTTATAAATGGAATACTAGTACTGTACCTTCTAGAGAAGCGAGATTCCTTGGTTGGGGAAACCCGTCCTAGATTTTGTTCTTCCCAGTTCTCAGGTTTTAAAAGAGGTATAGAATCTGGAAAGAATGGCCAGGGTGGAGAAGAGTCAGCCTGTCTGGAGATGTTCTTCCTGTTGAAGGTTGGATGAGCATCTACTTGAGGTTTCCGGTGATTGGAAATCGCTTCTGGTGCATAAAGTCCATCCTGTCCATAGGGTGTTCTTACTTGTGCTGCCTCTGGTAACGGTGCTCTTGACCTTCCACGGTTTGATGGCAATCTCTGATTAGATGTGTGATCCCGCTTGTGGTACTGTGATCCTGAGGGAAGTGTCTCTTGGCGTGTATGACGGTTGAATGGATTATACTGAACAGAAGATGGATTTCTTGGAACAGAAGGGACAATAAGAGGAGCTGCAATGTCACTATCTGTATGAAGGGGATAGGCTGGCCTTGCTGCCCCAAAGTTATATAAGTTGGTCCTTTCATCATGAAATGGAACCTGTGAGTGACTCTGAATAAGTGGAGGAGCTGCTTCTGCTCCTGGAACCCAAGGAACTTGTTGATATGGAGACAAGCAAGTCCGGCTTCTCTCTATAACTCCTAAACCACAGGTCTGAGAGCAGACAGACCATGATCCCCAGGAACTCCATGTTCCCAATATTTTAGCACCTGAAGTTCCATCTTCCAAGGCTTGTCGAGGTGTCCTATGCTTAAACTGCAAAACAGAAAAGACGCTCAAATAAGATATGGCAAAAACAAACGCATATTAATAAGAAACACTGTTTCCAAACCTACAGCCAAATAAAGCTATATAATAATATCAATAAGTCTGTCAAAAGCATGTTTTAAGATAAATAAAACTCAAATTTGAAATGCACAGTAGTGCCAATTTGAACACATTTTTTTCTGTGAATATGTTTACAAAAATGTTTCATGTAATGGATCTCAGAGCGTCTGTGATTCTCAGGGATGTCACACATAAAAGTACTTCATAACCTGACTCTTCGTATAAGTTTTTTGCCAACACATCGATATTGAAGAAATGTTCCTAGCTAATTTTAAATTAACTTTATTTTACAAATTGTTTTATGTCTTTTCACGCAGTTGGGTGCCATAGTGCTGCCATAGCTATCTCTTACAGCCTCTTTATTTTTTTGCAGTCAATACATAAACCTTGATTGATTGTGAATATTTTACAAACTTAAAAGTACTTTACATACCTCTTGATTTAGTGTAAAACGTGTGCTTGTCTAGCATTCCTTAGAGAGACCAGAAAAAGGGCAGTGTATGCAAAGAAAGTAAAAATCCTTTCGATAAAAAATAAGAAGGACCTCTGTATCCTGAAAGCTTGCAACTGTATTAACTATTAGGGCTCCATGTACGAAGCAGCGTAAGCTGCTCCGGAGCCCTTGCGGGGCAGGTTCGCACATGTCAGGTGGCGAAGATAAATCAAACCGAACTCGCTTGGGGTGATTGACAGACCCTTCTGTCGTGCGAGAGAAGGGACGGGCATTGCACACTCATCGGAGTGTGTAATAATGCATACAGGCCAGCGGACGAACAAGTCAAGTTAAGAAGCTTGTCCGCACGCCGGTTAGTACACGGGGCCCTTCGTTATTAAACGTATAACCTGTACATCGCTTTTGTTATTTTCGTACAAAGGGATTTTTACCAAAAAGCCAATTCTATTATTTACAAATGCAGCAAATTAAATAACTGGTTTAGGCAATTTGCAGTATTTGCCGATTATAAATTTTACTTTTTGTGAGTGAGTTAAATCAAAGCAAGAGTTGTTTATTCACTTATTTATTCACATGTCAGAAATGAATCCTTTGTTTGCAAACGATATGGAAATAAAAAAAATGTATTTAAAACTGTAATTTTTAATAAGAAACAAATTGTTTTTGCAGATCAGGAACATAACCCTTGAGAACCTTTTTTCTGTGGAGTGTACGCTATCTTAACGTGTGCCCATAAAGGGTGCATGTTAAATAACGTCAGTACTAGGGATGGGCGAATGTTTTGCAACATTCGAAAAATGAAACGAATTTTAACACATTCGTTCAAATCAAATTTCGAATGTTTATATAACATTCTAAGATTCGATTTTCGAATGTTCGGTTTCTAATTTTACGATTACATTAGAAAATATTCGTTTAGAAAAATTCGAATTTATATATTTGTAATAGTATTTCTAAGGCTTTCTTTAAAGGGACATGAAACCCAACATTTTTCTTTCATGATTTAGAAAGAGCATACAATTTTAAACAACTTTCTCATTTACTTCTATTATCTAATTTGCTTCATTTTCATTATATTATTTGCTGAAAAGCATATCTAGATAGGCTCTGTAGCTGCTGATTGGTGGCTGCACATAGATGTCTCGTGTGATTGACTCACCCATGTATATTGCTATTTCTTAAACAAAGGATATCTAAAGAATGAAACAAATTAGATAATAGAAGTAAATTGGAATATTATTTAAAATTGTATTCTCTACCTGATTCATGAAAGAAAATTTTGGGGTTTAGTGTCTCTTTAAATGTAATATTCGAATTATGCAATATTCGAATTTGAAAAATTTGAATTTATATATATGTAATAGTATTTCTATAATGCTTTATTTAAATGTAATATTCGAATTATGCAATATTCAAATTTGAAAAATTCGAATTTATATGTTTGTAATAGTATTTCTACTGTTTATTTTCAATATAATATTCGAATTATGCAATATTTGATTGAAATAGAAACATTCTAATGGATATATTTGTATCTATTATGTATCAATTTACTAGATTCCCTACCACATGAACTATTGAACTTCTGAATAGTATTTGTTAAACAGAATGTTAAATTCGAAATTTCGAATGTGGACATTCGATCTAATTATAAACATTCGATTTCGAAAGTGACATTCGAAAACTGTAAATAATATTCAATTATAGAATTTTTAAGAATATTCATTCGTATCAACATTTAGATTTGTAATTCGAATTTCGGTAATAACATTTGTTCTAACATTTGAATTCGGAAATTTACACATTCGCCCATCCCTAGTCAGTACTTTGCACTAAACTCAGTTAATTAAAGATCAGACTTCTGGTTAAATATAAAAAGTTGCCCCAATTCCCCCCCCTTCCCAAAATAAAGAGGACAGTTCTTTAAAATAAAAAAAAAACATGAGCACGAAGCAGTTATAAGGGGTTAAAGTGAGGGGATGTGGGGTGTTTGGGAAAAAATGGCACTTAAAGTGCCTTTACATGGAGGTCAATGGGGCACTGTGTTTTTACTATAAATATATATGCTTATATACATATATATTTATTTATTGCTGCCCACCGCTGCGTGATTTGCCCCTGCGATGTACTAGGTGGTTTGCTGTGTCTATCGGCATGAAAACGTGGCTCCAATTGAAGCCTATGGAAGCACGCTCTCGTGAGCGTTTGTCTTCTGGGCAATGCGAACACGAGGTCCCCTTCACACTGCACCGCACTTGTAATACCATTGCACATTTACGTGGTATTATTGAGTGGAGCAAAAATATCACGCTTGCATGAGCATGATGTTGCATAATCTAACCCTTAGTGTTTCTGGTGACGTATCTCCTTTGCTGTGGTCAATTAAGGACAGATATAAATGAGCTCCTGCACATATCAACCAATCAGTATGCAGCATTTAGGAAGGTCAGGATTCTGCGTTCCACAAAATGCACTTCAGCTAGTGATGCTATGTGACATATGAAAAATACAAATGTCAGGGTTATATCCCCTTAAGGTCCGGGCATTTCAGAGAAAAACTTCCCTAAAAGACCAGAGCATTTCTATAATTTTTGCCATCACTACATTTAAACAGAAATAGAGCCTTTTTTTATATTTACCTATCAAAACTATATATTTTTTTTAGTAGACAACCCAAAGTATTGATCTAGGCCTATTTTGGTATATTTCATTTCACAATTTTAGGTTTCTCACTGAAATTATTTACAAACAGCTTGTGCAATTATAGCACAAATGGTTGTAAATGATTCTCTGGGATCCCCTTTGTTCAGAAATAGCAGACATAAATGCTTCGGCATTGCTTTTTGGTAATAAGAAGGTCGCTAAATGCCGCTGAGTAGTGAGTAAAGGATTTCAGTGTATACAAATTTGGAAAAAACTCACTGCGTGTCCACTGCGAATAATCCAAATAGCTTAACATGGCTAGAAAAAGGCTTTATCAGCTGAAACGCGTTGATGGAGATTGAATGAATGTAGCCATGTTGTAACTTAACACATTATCACAGAGAGCTCTGTTAAGCTATATGGATTATTTGCAGTGGACTTTGTAATTTTGAAAATCCTTTACTCACAACTCCGTTAATCCGACTTCCCGATTGGCTAGAACAGTACCGAGTTGGAGGGTCTAACAATAATGTATAGCAGCCTGCAGGAAGCGGAGAAATCCACAGTGAAGGAGGTTTTGTATTCCTGGTGAGTCCTCTGATACCGAAGAGTGTCCTTTAGAGTGTTTACGATGCAAACTATTTGCGGTCCACTGTTGTTTACAACCCACGCCCTGTTTGAGGACATATATTGATTCATTTAAACCTATTCAGCAACCTGGGACTTTTCAATGAAGATAGTTCTATCAACTATTTTTTAGTATCTTTTTATAGTTTTTATGGCCATATAGTATTATATAAATTTTTAACCACTGGTGGTATATTATATTATTATTATAGTTGTTTTAATAAATGTGTTTATCCCTTTATCATTTTGTATATATTGTATATTATATACATTGCACATCATATATCAGTTCCTTTGATACCTCTGCTAGCAGCTTACTCAAAATATGACACCACATGGTTAGACTCCAATATATACGATAGACATTAATGACTGTTGTATCTATATACTGATTCTTACTCATGCCCATTATAGCCATGTAACCATGTTTATTTTGTATACTCTGAAACCTCAATAAAAACATAATTTATGCTTACCTGATAAATTTATTTCTCTTGTAGTGTATCCAGTCCACGGATCATCCACTACTTGTGGGATATATTCCCTTCCCAACAGGAAGTTGCAAGAGGATCACCCAAAGCAGAGCTGCTATATAGCTCCTCCCCTCACATGTCATATCCAGTCATTCGACCGAAACAAGACAAGAAAGGAGAAACCATAGGGTGCAGTGGTGACTGTAGTTTAATTAAAAATTTAGACCTGCCTTAAAAAGACAGGGCGGGCCATGGACTGGATACACTACAAGAGAAATAAATTTATCAGGTAAGCATAAATTATGTTTTCTCTTGTTAAGTGTATCCAGTCCACGGATCATCCATTACTTGTGGGATACCAATACCAAAGCTTAAGTACACGGATGATGGGAGGGACAAGGCAGGAACTTAAACGGAAGGAACCACTGCCTGTAGAACCTTTCTCCCAAAAACAGCCTCCGAAGAAGCAAAAGTGTCTGATTTGTAAAATTTTGAAAAAGTGTGAAGCGAACACCAAGTCGCAGCCTTGCAAATCTGTTCAACAGAGGCCTCATTCTTAAAGGCCCAGGTGGAAGCCACAGCTCTAGTAGAATGAGCTGTAATCCTTTCAGGGGGCTGCTGTCCAGCAGTCTCATAGGCTAAGCGTATTATGCTTCGAAGCCAAAAGGAGAGAGAAGTAGCTGAAGCTTTTTGACCTCTCCTCTGTCCAGAATAAACGACAAACAGGGCAGATGTTTGACGAAAATCTTTAGTTGCCTGCAAGTAGAACTTCAAGGCACGGACTACGTCCAGATTATGCAAAAGACGTTCCTTCTTTGAAGAAGGATTAGGGCACAATGATGGGACAACAATCTCTTGATTGATATTCCTATTAGAAACCACCTTAGGTAAAAACCCAGGTTTAGTACGCAGAACTACCTTGTCTGAATGGAAAATCAGATAAGGAGAATCACAATGTAAGGCAGATAACTCAGAGACTCTTCGAGCTGAGGAAATAGCCATCAAAAACAGAACTTTCCAAGATAAAAGTTTAATATCAATGGAATGAAGGTGTTCAAACGGAACTCCTTAAAGAACCTTAAGAACCAAGTTTAAGTTCCACGGAGGAGCAACAGTTTTAAACACAGGCTTAATCCTAGCCAAAGCCTGACAAAAAGCCTGGACGTCTGGAACTTCTGCCAGACGCTTGTGCAAAAGAATAGACAGAGCAGAGATCTGTCTCTTTAACGAACTCGCAGATAAGCCTTTTTTCCAAACCCTCTTGGAGAAAAGACAATATCCTAGGAATCCTAACCTTACTCCATGAGTAACTCTTGGATTCACACCAATACAGGTATTTACGCCATATCTTATGGTAGATTTTCCTGGTAACAGGCTTTCGTGCCTGTATTAAGGTATCAATAACTGACTCGGAGAAGCCACGCTTTGATAGGATCAAGCGTTCAATCTCCATGCAGTCAGTCTCAGAGAAATTAGATTTGGATGATTGAAAGGACCTTGTATCAGAAGGTCTTGTCTCAGAGGTAGAGTCCATGGTGGACAGGACGACATGTCCACTAGGTCTGCATACCAGGTCCTGCGTGGCCATGCAGGCGCTATCAGAATCACTGATGCTCTCTCCTGTTTGACCTTGGCAATCAGTCGAGGCAGCAGAGGAAACGGTGGAAACACATAAGCCATGTTGAAGAACCAAGGAGCTGCTAGAGCATCTATCAGCGTCGTTCCCGGGTCCCTGGACCTGGATCCGTAACGAGGAAGTTTGGCGTTCTGGCGAGACGCCATGAGATCCAGTTCTGGTTTGCCCCAACGATGGACCAGTTGAGCAAACACCTCCGGATGGAGTTCCCACTCCCCCGGATGAAAAGTCTGACGACTTAGAAAATCCGCCTCCCAGTTCTCCACGCCTGGGATGTGGATCGCTGACAAGTGGCAAGAGTGAGACTCTGCCCAGCGAATTATCATCGCTAGGGAGCTCCTGGTTCCCCCTTGATGGTTGATGTAAGCCACAGTCGTGATGTTGTCCGACTGAAATCTGATGAACCTCAGTGTTGCTAACTGAGGCCAAGCTAGAAGAGCATTGAATATTGCTCTTAACTCCAGAATATTTATTGGGAGGAGTTTCTCCTCCTGAGTCCACGATCCCTGAGCCTTCAGGGAATTCCAGACTGCGCCCCAGCCTAGAAGGCTGGCATCTGTTGTTACAATCGTCCAATCTGGCCTGCGAAAGGTCATACCCTTGGACAGATGGACCCGAGATAGCCACCAGAGAAGAGAATTTCTGGTCTTTTGATCCAGATTTAGTAGGGGGGACAAATCTGAGTAATCCCCATTCCACTGACCTAGCATGCACAATTGCAGCGGTCTGAGATGCAGGCGCGTGAATGGCACTATGTCCATTGCCGCTGCCATTAAGCCGATTACTTCCATGCACTGAGCCACTGACGGGCGTGGAACGGAATGAAGGACACGGCAAGCATTTAAAAGTTTTGATAACCTGGCCTCCGTCAGGTAAATTTTCATTTCTACAGAATCTATCAGAGTCCCTAGGAAGGAGACTCTTGTGAGTGGTGATAGAGAACTCTTTTCCACGTTCACCTTCCACCCATGCGACCTCAGAAATGCCAGAACTATCTCTGTATGAGACTTGGCAATTTGAAAGCTTGACGCCTGTATCAGGATGTCGTCTAGATACGGAGCCACCGTTATGCCTCGCGGTCTTAGAACCGCCAGAAGTGAGCCCAGAACCTTTGTAAAGATTCTCGGGGCCGTAGCCAACCCGAAGGGGAGAGCTACAAATTGGTAATGCCTGTCTAGAAAGGCAAATCTTAGGAACCGATGATGATCTTTGTGAATCGGTATGTGAAGGTAGGCATCCTTTAAGTCCACTGTGGTCATGTACTGACCCTCTTGGATCATGGGCAGGATGGTCCGAATAGTTTCCATTTTGAATGATGGAACTCTTAGGAATTTGTTTAAGATCTTTAGGTCCAAAATTGGTCTGAAGGTACCCTCTTTCTTGGGAACCACGAACAGATTTGAATAAAATCCCTGTCCTTGTTCCGTCCGCGGAACTGGGTGGATCACCCCCATTACTAGGAGGTCTTGTACACAGCGTAGGAATGCCTCTTTCTTTATCTGGTTTTCTGATGACCTTGAAAGATGAAATCTCCCTTGAGGAGGAGAAGCCTTGAAGTCCAGAAGATATCCCTGAGATATGATCTCCAACGCCCAGGGATCCTGGACATCTCTTGCCCACGCCTGGGCGAAGAGAGAAAGTCTGACCCCCACTAGATCCGTTTCCGGATAGGGGGCCGTTCCTTCATGCTGTCTTTGGGGAAGTAGCAGGTTTTCTGGTCTGCTTGCCCTTGTTCCAGGACTGGTTAGGTTTCCAGGACTGTCTGAAACGAGCAACAGTTCCTTCCTGTTTTGGAGCGGAAGAAGTTGATGCTGCTCCTGCCTTGAAATTTCGAAAGGCACGAAAATTAGACTGTTTGGCCTTTGATTTGGCCCTGTCCTGAGGAAGGGAATGCCCCTTACCTCCAGTAATGTCAGCAATAATTTCCTTCAAGCCGGGCCCGAATAAGGTCTGCCCCTTGAAAGGAATATTAAGTAATTTAGATTTAGAAGTCACGTCAGCTGACCAGGATTTAAGCCATAGCGCCCTCCGCACCTGGATGGCGAATCCGGAGTTCTTAGCCGTTAGTTTAGTCAAATGTACAATGGCATCAGAAACAAATGAGTTAGCTAGCTTAAGTGATTTAAGCTTGTCCATAATTTCATCCAATGGAGCTGTGTGAATGGCCTCTTCCAGAGACTCAAACCAGAATGCCGCAGCAGCAGTGACAGGCGCAATGCATGCAAGGGGCTGCAAAATAAAACCTTGTTGAACAAACATTTTCTTAAGGTAACCTTCCAATTTTTTATCCATTGGATCCGAAAAAGCACAACTATCCTCAACCGGGATAGTGGTACGCTTTGCTAAAGTAGAAACTGCTCCCTCCACCTTAGGGACCGTCTGCCATAAGTCCTGTGTAGTGGCGTCTATTGGAAACATTTTTCTAAATATAGGAGGTGGGGAAAAGGGCACACCGGGTCTATCCCACTCCTTGCTAATAATTTCTGTAAGCCTTTTAGGTATAGGGAAAACATCAGTACACACCAGCACCGCATAGTATCTATCCAGCCTACACAATTTCTCTGGAATTACAACTGTGTTACAGTCGTTCAGAGCAGCTAAAACCTCCCCAAGCAATACACGGAGGTTCTCAAGCTTAAATTTAAAATTAGAGATCTCTGAATCAGGTTTCCCCGGATCAGATCCGTCACCCACAGAATGAAGCTCTCCATCCTCATGTTCTGCAAACTGTGACGCAGTATCAGACATGGCTCTTACAGCAAAAGCGCGCTCTGCATCTCTCCTAATCCCAGAGCTATTGCGCTTGCCTCTCAATTCTGGCAATCTAGATAATACTTCTGACAGGGTATTATTCATGATTGTAGCCATGTCCTGTAAAGTAATTGCTATGGGCGTCTCTGATGTACTTGGCGCCATAATAGCATGCGCCCCCTGAGCGGGAGGCGAAGGTACTGACACGTGAGGAGAGTTAGTCGGCATAACTTCCCCCTCGTCGTCTGGTGATAATTCTTTTATAGAAAAAGACTGACCTTTATTATTTAAAGTGAAATCAATACATTTAGTACACATATTTCTATGGGGCTCCACACTGGCTTTCAAACATAATGAACAAGTAGATTCATCTATGTCAGACATGTTTAAACAGACTAGCAATAAGACTGGCAAGCTTGAAAAACACCTCACAATAAGTTGACAAGCAATATAAAAAACGCTACTGCGCCTTTAAGAAGCACAAAACCTGCCTCAAGTTGAAATAACAATTTTTCACAGTAAATGTATTAAGTGAGCAGAGCATTGCACCCACTTGCAAATGGATGATTAACCCCTTAATACCCAAAACGGATAAACAATAGAGAAAAACGTTTTTTAAAACAGTCAAACACACTGTCACAGTTCTGCTGTGACTGATTACCTCCCTCAATATGACTTTTGAAGCCTTTTGAGCCCTCTCGAGAAGTTCTGGATCATGCAGGAAGAAGCAGGAAGTCTGAGTCTGAATTTTTACTGCGCAAAAAAGCGCTAAAATAGGCCCCTCCCACTCATATTACAACAGTGGGAAGCCTCAGTTAACTGTTTCTATGCAGAAATTAAGCCAGCCATGTGGAAAAATTATGCCCCAATAAGTTTTATCACCAAATGTACGTTAAAAAACGATTAAACATGCCAGCAAATGTTTTAAAACACATTTTTTAAAGAGTATATATCTCTAATAAACATGATAACAGTCGCTTTCACTGCATTTAAGGCTTTACTTACATTACTTCGGTATCAGCAGCATTTTCTTAGTCAATTCCATTCCTTAGAAAAATATTATACTGCACATACCTTAGTTGCAGGAAAACCTGCACGCCATTCCCTTTCTGAAGTTACCTCACTCCTCAGAATGTGTGAGAACAGCAAGTGGATCTTAGTTACTTCTGCTAAGATCATAGAAAACGCAGGCAGATTCTTCTTCCAAATACTGCCTGAGAAAAAACAGCACACTCCGGTGCCATTTAAAAATAACAAACTTTTGATTGAAGAAATAAACTAAGTATAAAACACCACAGTCCTCTCACGACCTCCATCTATGTTGAGGGTTGCAAGAGAATGACTGGGTATGACATGTGAGGGGAGGAGCTATATAGCAGCTCTGCTTTGGGTGATCCTCTTGCAACTTCCTGTTGGGAAGGGAATATATCCCACAAGTAATGGATGATCCGTGGACTGGATACACTTAACAAGAGAAAATATATTTAAATAAAACAAAATGATCTGTCAAGTTCCTGAAGCTGGCTGTGACCTCCAATGAGCCATGCACTGTTGTAATCACAGACATCTGACACATCAACACAGGAGGTGTTGTACTCAGTGGGGTGCGATCAGTGCGTATTTTATTTTTTAAAGGGGTAAGTATAAAAAGTTATTACTTACAGCAGCTTACTTTATTTGAAAATAGAAACTTAGACATAAAACCCAAAATTTTTCTTTCATAATTCAAAAAGAAATTTACCTCTTTTATCTAATTTGCTTGGTTCTCTTGATATATTTTGTTGAAGAGCATACCTAGGTAGGCCCAAGAGCTGGGAGCTAGCTGCTCATTGATGGTTGCACATATATGCCTCTTGTTCTTAGCTTAAAAGATACCAAAAAGAATGAAGCAAAATTGATAATATAAGTAAATTGGAAAGTTGTTTACAAATGAATAATCTATCTGAATCATGTCCCTTTAAACATTTCTATTACTCTGCAAAATCCTAACAAATTGTAGATTAGCATTGCCAGGCACAACACCATAAGGAGTTAAAGGGACATAATACTCATATACTGCATCACTTTCAAGTGTTTAAACATTTGGGTATTATGGCCCTCTAATTGGCACAGATCCAGTGGTGCTATACACAGGATGTTCTGTTCGGGCTGCATGTTTCATCTCAGACTGAGATCATTCTCCTTCGAGGTGATTTACAAAAAGGAAGAGACTGGACCTCTGCCAGGCCAGAAATAGCCACACATTCTCTTCTGTAACAATGGTATGTGCTGTCACTGAGCTTCTAACGAGGGCAAAGGGGGCACCCTCCCGATGTCACACAGCATGTGGTGCGCTTAGGGCTGGATTAACAGTTTCTTCTCTCGCTAGGTCAGACGTCGCAACTGTTTCATTGTGAAGATGACAGAGAGATGGGGCACAAGGATGGGAGGAACAGACTAGGCAAAGGGGCACATAGACATGTGGAAGGAAAAATGAAAACTATAGAAGGGGATGAGAAATGAATAGGTACAACATAGAGCACTGTTTATCAAACCTGCCCTCAGGCCTCTAGAACAGGTCAGATTAGCAGGATTGTGGCCTGTTAGGTAGTCAGGTTTGAAAAACAGTGGCATAGAGGAATCTCATGGGCATTGGGAGATGAATTCTGCAAAACGCACTGAAGCATGTACAGATAGGAATCTATGCCAACCACAAACAATGATTATATAGGGACATGAAACCCATTTTTTTACTTATCATTCAGATAGAACATACAGTTATAAACAACTTTTCATTTTACTTCTTTTACCAATGTTGCTTCATTCCCTTGATATCCTTTATTGAAGAAACAGCAATGCACTACTGGGAGCTAGCTGAACACATCGGTAAGCCATGACAAGAGGCATATACTGTATGTGCATTTACCAATCAGCAGCTTGCCCCCAGTTCCTGAGTCTTCCTAGGTATACTTTTCAACAAATTAGACCAAGAGAACAATGCTAATTAGATAATAGAAGTAAACTAGAAAGGTGTCTAAAACTGTATTCTGTATCTGAATGATCAAATAATAAAAATTGGGTTTCATGTCCCTTTGACAGATTTTTGTTTAATGTCAGTTAGCAATAGATTCAGACATAGTTTGGTGTAATACTTTATTATTAAAAAGTCTAGTACATAAGCAGAACATTCTTCCAACAGAAATTGCAAGAAGAGACTGCAAAAAGATAGCCTGGGGATTCATTCAAGGGACGTGAAACCCCAAAAATATTTATTTGTTTCATGATTTAGACAGAGAATACAATTTTAAACAACTTTCAAATTTACTTCTATTATCTAATTTGCTTCAGAGTCTGAGCCTACCTAGGTATCTTTTTCAACAATGGATACAAAAATAACAACATAAATTAGATAATAGAAGCAAATTAGAACGTTGTTTAAAATCCAAGGCTTTATCTGAATCATGAAAGAAAACAATTGGGTTTTATGTCCCTTATTTCTTTAGCTAAAGGTGTGGGTATGGTACAATCTAAGTAGTACAGACAATGCAGGTTTGACCTTAGGGCGAGGGAGAGGTTTAAAGGGACAGTATCATCATTATTAGAATATCTGCCATAGTTATAAAATAACTGTTGCTGAGCTGGTGATGTACGTGAGCAATGTAAAGTGATACTCCAGCATTCATATTGCTTGAATGACCATATGGAAGCAGTGTAATTTGAGGGGTGATGCATAAAAGGCTTTATCTGAATCATGAATGAAAAAAATAATTGTGTTTCATGTCCCTTATTTCTTTAGGTAAAGGTGTGGGTATGGGGATAGAGGGATGGGGATAGAGGGATAGGGATAGAGGGATAGGGATAGAGGGATAGGGACAGAGGGATAGAGACAGAGGGATAGAGACAGAGGGATAGAGGGATAGGAACAGAGGGATAGGAATAGAGGGATAGGGACAGAGGGATAGGGATAGAGGGATAGGGACAGAGGGATAGAGACAGAGGGATAGAGGGATAGGAACAGAGGGATAGGAATAGAGGGATAGGGACAGAGGGATAGGGATAGAGGGATAGGGACAGAGGGATAGAGACAGAGGGATAGAGACAGAGGGATAGAGGGATAGGAACAGAGGGATAGGAATAGAGGGATAGGGACAGAGGGATAGGGATAGAGGGATAGGGACAGAGGGATAGGGATAGAGGGATAGTGACAGAGGGACAGAGGGATAAGGACAGAGGGATAGAAATAGAGGGATAGTGACAGAGGGATAGGAATAGAGGGATAGGGATAGAGGGATAGTGACAGAGGGATAGGAATAGAGGGATAGGGATAGAGGAATAGTGACAGAGGGATAGGAATAGAGAGATAGGGATAGAGGGATAGGGACAGAGGGATATGAATAGAGGGATAGGGATAGTGACAGAGGGACAGAGGGATAGGGACAGAGGGATAGGGATAGAGGAATAGTGACAGAGGGATAGGAATAGAGGGATAGGGATAGAGGGATAGGGACAGAAGGATAGGAATAGAGGGATAGGGATAGTGACAGAGGGACAGAGGGATAGGGACAGAGGGATATGAATAGAGGGATAGGGATAGTGACAGAGGAATAGGGACAGAGGGATAGGGACAGAGGGATGGGAATAGAGGGATAGGGACAGAGGGATAGGGACAGAGGGATAGGGACAGAGGGATAAAGATAGAGAGATAGGGACAGAAGGATAGTGACAGAGGGATAGTGACAGAGTGATAGTGACAGAGGGATAGTGACAGAGGGATAGAGGGATAGGGACAGAGGGATAGGGATAGAGGGATAGTGACAGAGGGATAGAGAGATAGGGATAGGGACAGAGGGATAGAGGGATAGGAATAGAGGGATAGGGACAGAGGGATAGGGACAGAAGGATAGGGACAGAGGAATACGAATAGAGGGATAGGGACAGAGGGATAGTGACAGAAGGATAGATCTATAGGGATAGATGGACCTCACTTTAAAAAAATAGACTGTCCTCTGGGAAGGCTTATCGCTAATCTATCATAAATTGGTTACATTAACCATAGTTAAATGGAGATGAAAGTCATCACTGCACTGCAAAATATCTACATACAAAATAAATGTTTTAAAGGGACTGTAATTATAACATTTTTCTGCAGTTTTTTTTTTAAATAAATAGCATATCAGCATGGTATGAATGTTAATAGAAAAGATTAACACCTTGTTTGCTGCAATTGTTTTATAATGCTAAATACCCAACAGTTTTCCTTTTTGGAGGAGCAGTCTGGAGATGATAGGGCTTTACATTGTTAGAATAGATATGTGGCAATGTTAAACTAGTGAAGCCTGCCAGGTATGTCAGTTGTCATGGTTGAAAAATCCACGATTTTTAGATTTAAATTAAATAAAAGGGCAAAATAAATAATGTATGTATATTGCAGTTACTTTCCATAATTAAGCATTTTTTTTTTTTAAATTCAATAGTTTTTATTAGTTTGAAATAATTACAAGTACATAGAGATAAGTATTAATTTAGAATACAAACCAAAAAAATTTTAACAAATGATCAACATAGCTTGACAACACATACGTCAAATGTCTGTATATTAAGTATCTTATGGGTTTAATAAGGGGAACAGGAAAATAGGGGAAGGAGGGGAGGGTGGGATGGTAGTCAAGAAATTTCGATGAGTCTAGATCCATAATTCACCATTATTTATGTGTTTTAAACAGAGGAGACTGGGAGTGTATGTTGATTCCACAAGAAGAGAATGTTGACAAAATTATCTGTCTTGTTATAATAATTGTGGTACATTTCTTTTAAGGCTTTAACATGTTTAATTTCGTTTAACCAAAGTTGTATGTTAGGGACTTGGTTTTTTTTCCACATACGGGGGATAAGCCTCTTGGCACTAATAATCATAATCTGGAATAGCCCCGTCCTATATTGACAATGTAGTTGTGGTAGCTTATTAAGTAATATTGCCTGGGAATCAAGAGTTATGTTTTGATTCAGTGTTTGGTTGATACGTTCTTCCACCTGACTCCAAAACAATCTGATATATGAACAATCCCACCATATATGCGATAATGTCCCCTGGCCCCCATATTTCCTCCAGCATTTGGGAGAGACCACTGGGTAGATTCTATGGAGTCGAACAGGGGTTAAATACCACCTGGACAATAACTTATAGTTAGTCTCGACTATGCTCATTGATATAGAGGATTTTTTGATGGATTTGAAACATTTTTCCCAGGTGGAATCACTGATTTGTATGTTTAGCTCATTTTCCCAAAGAGTTCTAAAAGAAGAAGGCTTTTGAGAGTTTGAAAGTACTATTAATTTATATGTGGATGATATAAGGTGTTTAGGAGTGCTAGGTAGGAGACACATTATTTCAAAGAAAGTGAGGGGTCTGCTAAACTGTTTCCTATCTGGGTGATTTAGAAGGAAGTGTCTGATCTAGAAATAGGAAAACAAGGTGTTTAGTGGGGATCCTATATCGTTACATATTTCTTGCAATGTTTTAATATGACCTTCCCTTAGTAGGGAATAGATGGGGACGTGTATAGGCGTCCCCGTAGGACCAACCAATTTGCCAGGGTTCAGTCCTGGAAATATGCTATTATTCAATATAGGTGTAAGGGGAGAAAAAGGCGTGGAGATCTTAATGTTGGAAGTGATTGTTTTGTCCCATACACGCAGGGTCTCTTCAATAAATGGATTGGGTGGGATGAGATGTGGTCTAAGCTTGTTCGGTATCCAACAGATATCTTGTACCGTGACATTTTTGAGTATTTGATCATCTAGAGAAACCCAAAGTTTGGGATCAGAGACTTTCGGTTTAGAGAAGGACCAGACAAACCTATTTATACTTTTCTGTAGATTAGTTATATATGTAACTGATGGGATTAATATTAATGTCTGTATGATGTATAGAATTTTTAGGAGAATGGTCATTTTTATAGCATTGATCCTTCCTAGCCAGGACAGGTGACCGGAGCGGTGCCAGGAGTTTACTTCTATGTCTATCTTTTGTTTTAGTTTTGAATAGTTTGTCTCGATAATCTTAGAAATGGTGGGTTTAATAACTAGACCTAAGTATGTAAATTGATCTGCTGAAATGTAGAGAGTTTGTGTTTTAATAAATTGAGTGTCGTCGGGGGGGGGGGTTCTCAATGACATGATGACCGATTTACCCATATTAATGGAAACGTTTGAAAGCAACTTGTATTTGATTAGAATATCGGTGAGTGCGGGTAGTGATGTCTTAGGGCTGGACAGGGTGAATAAAATATAATCTGCAAATAGCAGGCATTTAGTATTACAGACCCCGATCTGTATGCCCTCCACTCCCTTGGTTGATCGGACTTTGGCAGCAAGCACCTCCACTGAGATGGCAAATAGCAGGGGTGATAAGGGGCAGCACTGACGGGTGCCGTTCGTTATTTGGAAGGTGTTTGAGAATGTGTTATTGACTATTACTTTTGCATTAGAGGAGGAATATATGGCTAATATCTTGTTTACAAACTTTTGGGGCATAATTAAGCATTTTATATCACAATCTCAAAGTGTGCACTGTCCCTTTAAAAGCTTTTAAAACAGCAGTTTTGCTAGTGAAATGTGTATTGTTTTGCTACACAGGGGCATAGCCCATGAAAAGAAGTTTAAGCGTTATCTCCTCTGCTGTGGATAGTTAAGGTCAGGTATTAATAAGCATCTGTGCTTATCAAGCAATCACTGTGAAGCATGCAGGAGGGTCAGGTTCCTGAATTCCACAACATGTGCTCCAATCTGTCTCTGAAGCAGTTTTTTTACTAAATCTATCTATCTATTATAAGATAAGGCCAACGTTTTATTGAACCAATTCACTACAGCGTAAAGTAGCTTATCTAATCTTAGTGGATTAATTATAAACATAACATAGGAAAAAAAGTTTTTTATTTAAGCAGAGAGCTTTAGTAAATATACACTGGTGAGATTGCTATGTATTGAAATATATTTATGTAATTAAAAACAGCACCATCAAATAATGATTGATCTTAAAGGGATATAAAAACCCATTTTTCTTTCTTTCAGGATTTAGACAGAACATGTGAATTGAAACAATTTTCTAATTTATTTTATTATAAAATTTTCTTTGTTCTCTAGGAATCTTTTGTTAAAAAGCTTAGGAGCCTGGCCCATTTCTGGAGCACTATATGTCAGCAGTTCTGTAAGAATATTATCCAATTGAAAGAGCACTAGATGACAGCACTATTTTCTGTCATGTATTACTCCAGATGCCTACCTATGTATCTCTTTAATGAAGAAAATTATGAGAACAAAGCAAATTTGATAATAAAAGTAAATTGGAACCTTTTTTTTAAATACTATGTTCATCTTAATCACAAAAGAAAATGTGTCGGTTTCATATCCCTTTAAGTGAAACATTTTCTTTTTAACACCTAACACAAATATGTAGTTATCAGATTTACAAATCTGGCACAATGTCAAGAAAACATGATTTCCCCTTTAATGCTGAAAAAGAGCAGTTTTTGCTCAAAGCTCAGGGTCAGTTGTACAATTGTGATTTTCCTAGCCTTGAATTTTAGCCAGTATGTTCCTCAGCAGCTGTGTGAAATAAAGAGTTAAACTAAAAGGCGTGCACAGAAAGCTTTCAACTGCCCTTGACAAGTAGCCTGTGAGGGAAAGGTCAGAAGTTTATCAGGAAAGTAGAAATGTGATACTTTGGATTCAGTTACCCACCCAATTAATATGTGACTGACACATTTATTGTGGGATGTTGTAGAGTTTATAAATGAAATAAGAAAGTCTTTCAAATAAATCATAGGATTATTACCATTCCAAATAAATTTAACTCTTTCTAAGTGTCGTCCTCCCCTTGTCTGAGGAGCCTATGATTATTTCCTATTTGCATTGTATCACTAAGGGCTCGATTTATCAATCAATGGCGGACAGGCGATTACATATTCCCCCCTATCTGCCCCAGCTCTCCTCTGGCGGGCAGCAATCCACTGCCCAAATTTAACATTGCACATGAGCGCTATTTTGCGCTTGCATGCAACCCTGCCCGCGCAAAGCCAATCATGTCTGGGCAGGAGCTGTCAATCTCCCCGGTCAGACGAATTAATGATATCTGTATCCAGTTTATGATATCTGACTGTGCTTTATAAATAAATAAATAAATAAATAGACAAATTAGACAAAGAATCTATGTTTACAAATGTAAATATGGTAATATGAGAAAAGCAGTATTTTTTACCATCATACTGGCCGATGACAAATATGTTTAAATCCATAGCAAATGGATACAAATTGCAGGTAAGTTTGGGGTAAAATACTGGATCTGTGACTTCATGTACAAAAATGAAATAGTCTCCCCTGCTACAGAGTAGTATCTGAAATCCTCCATCACCACAAATGCTCTCCCGATGGCAACTTACCTAACACTGCCACAGAATTTGAGAAATGATTAGTTGCATTATTTGATCACCTGGACATGCATCGCATACCCAAAATAGACACACATACACGTGAGGGAAGCTCCATAGGGCAGATATCTAGTGGGCTGTATTATTATTATAATAAGCAGGAGGTGAGGACTGCAAGATTGAGAAAGATGTTAATGCAGAGTTAGATGAGGGAAATGTTAGGTAAGTGAAATGAATTTATTATTGAGTTGGGTGGTAGGCCTCTCTGAACAGAAAAGTCTTCAAGGTGCATTTAAAAGTAGAAAGATTAGGGGAAAACCTGACAGGACAAGGGAGAGTGTTCCAGAGGGTAGGTGCTGCACGACACAAGTCCTGAAGTCTAGCAGGGGATAGTCGCAGATGCAAGGAGCAGGTCATTGTTGGATCTTAGTGGACGGGCTGGAGTATACTTGTTTATTAAAGAGGATAGGTAGTGGGGAGCGTCGTTGATGAGAGCTTTTGTATGAAAGGGTGAGAATTTTGAATTTAATTCTGCTGTGAATGCGGAGCCAATAAAGGGACTTGCAGAGAGGTGCAGCAGAAACAATGCGACGGGAAAGGTGGATTAGATTGGCAGAGACATTTAGGATGGATTGAAGGGAGGAGAAGCGGAAAAGAGGAAGGCCAGTAAGTAGGTTATTGCAGTAGTCAAGTTGGGAAACAACAAGGGAGTGTATTATTTGCTTTGTGGTGTTAGCACTCAGAAAAGGGCGAATCTTGGAAATATTGCGTAGGTGGTTGCGGCAGGATGAAGAAAGTGATTGGATCTGGGGGACGAAGGATAGATTTGAGTCAAGTGTAACTCTGAGGCAGCAGACTTGGAGCGATGGGGAGATGGTAATGTCATCAACAGAGATAGAAAAGTCAGAAGTCGGCATAGAGCTTGAGGGGGGATAAGAAGGAGCTCAGTCTTGGACATGTTAATCTTTAGGTGGTGGGAGGCCATCCAGGAAGAAATACCAGATAAGCAGTCGCTGACATGAGAAAGGACAGAGGGAGAGAGAGCGGGGGTGGGGAGGAAGATATGGGTGTCATCAGCATAGCAGTGGTATTTGAGACCATAACTGTTGATAAGTTCACTCAGTGAAGAAGTATAAATGGGAAAAAGTAGAGGACTCAGAACAGATCCTTGAGGTACTCCAACAGACAGAGGCATTGGAGAGGAGGAGTCACCAGCAAATGACACAGAAAAAGACCTGTGAGAAAGATAAGAGTGAGTCCAAGAAAGAACAGTGTCACAGAGGCCAAAAGATTTAAGGGTCTGTAGGAGGAGGGGGTGGTCAACTGTGTCGAAGGCAGCTGCGAGGTCAAGTAAGATGAGTATGGATTAGTGGCCATTACTTTTAGCAGAAAAAAGATTGTTAGTAACCTTGGTTAGGGCAGTCTCAGTTGAGTGTTTAGGGCGGAATCCAGATTGCAGGGGCTCAAGCAAAGAGTTGGTGGACAGGAAGTGGGTTGGGCGATTGTAAACTAGTTTTTCAACAAATTTTGATGTTGGTGGAAGCAGTGATATGGGCGGTAGATTTCAGGAGAGTTAGGGTCAAGGGAGGGTTTTTTTAGTATAGGAGTGACCTTTGCATGTTTGAAAGAAGATGGGAATGAACCGGTAGAGAGAGATAGGTTGAAGATGTGAGTGAGAGCAGGAGTGAGGGTGGAAGAAAGGGGGGGGTATTAGATGGGAAGGGATAGAGTCGAGCGGGCAGGTAGTGAGGCATGAGGAAGATAGTAGCGAAGAGACTTCATTCTCAGTGGCTGGATGCAAAATGCAGAAGGTGGCAGAGGGAGTAACTAGGTCTGTTGTTGGAAGTTTGCAGGTTGGTGTTGGGATGTTGTTTCAGATAGTACGATAGTAGCTGTAACAATGTAAGCCATTACTAAGTGATGTTAAACTCTCCCCTTTGTATAAACAGATCCGGAATGTTAGTGATATTTTAGATGAAGTTTAATTCATCAGTTGTAATGAAGATGCGCTATAACTTACTTTTTAATGTAGCACTGACATTCAAATTCCCCGTGCTCCGGCCGCTCACTTCTAAAGTAATTCTTTTTGGTGAGCTAATGGTTTGAACTGTTGGCCCCACAAAGACAAAGCACTGAAACTGATATTCAAGTGTGACAAGACTAAACAAGGCTTTAGCACAGGGGAGTAAAGTGGCTTAGAAGTGAAGGAGTTAAACATGTTTTGCATCAGCATAGTGTGGAATATAATATAAAGGAGCTCAAACAACAAATAATATTCAAGGAGCAGCTAAGAAAAAGAAATACAGAGTGAGATGATCAAATACTGTCTGCTCCTTTGATGTGTGGGAAACTAATACATTTGTACACAGAGATTTGTCAAAGCAGCTGCTTGACAGTTCCTCGCTGAGCAGATGCAAGAGACAGTGTCACAAAATATATTGTATGCTGTTAATTTATTGTAATGAACAGATAACGTGATTTAAGCATTGGTATAGTCATGGGCTTCTGCAAAAAAATAGTTTGGGTGGCAGGGGATGAGGAATTAAAAAATAAATGTATCAAGTACATTTAAAGGGATATTAAACAATAAATGGGCCAATATGCCAGTTTACAGGCGCACATTAAATAACCAGTCAATACAAGTGGCTGGTTAATGCTACCGGAGCTTGCGGTAGCACTTTGCGCTCAGTGAAATTATGGTATTCAAGAATACTTGGGATATGCATAAGGCTGTCTAAGAACTAGTTAAATTTACAATTCTGAAAGAAATATAGACCCACTTGATGGGCCTTTGGTTCTTATCTGCCATCAAAATCTATGTTACTACACTTTGCCCCTACATGGATCTAATAAAAACAGAAACGTTAGGGATATTCAGTTATATGTTCAATGTGGGGTGTTTCTATGTGCTCAAGAGAGTTGTATCATTTTTTCTTTGAGGAGGCGCTCTCTTAACGGTTGTTAGGGAATATGCTTGGCAGATATACAACACATTCCAGAGGTGTGGGATAAAAATCATTTAACCCTTTGGTTGTTGAGCAAAAAAATGGATTTCAGAACTCTTTGAAAGACCAATAAAATGTAAGTAGTGTTAGCATTGATATACTAACAATCTAAAGAACTCTCCAGTGAGAGAAAGAAAATTATAGAATAATTTCAATAGAAACTTATTTGAATTATTAGTGAACACAAAATTAACCCGCAAAGGGGTTAATTCACATAGTTAAAATCCCACATGGGACCTGCAGAGCACTGCAGGTCCTAAGAGGAAACGGGAGCTGATCCAATCAGCAGCACTGGACACACAGCTGGGTCATGTGGCCGACTAGCAAAATTAACCACTGATTGGTTCTTTAACTATGTGATTAACACCTATGCAGGGGTTAAACACTTAACATTACAGCGTTACAACTTGCTAGAGTTACATTACTTGATGTAACAGATCAGAGCATGTCATTTTAACACTAGAATGGACTTTTAATGCTAACAATTAATATTCCTATACAATGACTCACCTGTTCAAGTCCTGTGCTCAGACAGACAACCATCAGACAGAGGAAGGTATATCCCAGACTGGCCGTCCTGTACAACAAAAATATTTCTTATGAAAAAAAAGCATAATGAGTTTTTAGAAGAAAATTATCTGATGTGTCAGCATTTTATCATTGCACTAATGTTTGCATATAATGGGTTAAACACAGTTAAATTTAGCTCCAGAGCAGCAATGCATTACTAAGACCTAGCTAAACTCATCTGGTGCGCCAATGAGTCAATCACGTGCTAGCTCTCTGTAGTGTATTGCCGCTCCTGAGCCTACCTAGGTATGCTTTTTAACAAAGAATACCAAGAGAACAAAGAAAATATTGTTACAGAAGCAAATGTCTGTTAAAACTGTATATGCTGTACAATAAAAGTTTAATTTTGACTTTCCCTTTAAGTATGATATTGAAATTAGAACAAGTAAAACATTTCTGTGGTGTTTTACAGCAAAAGCAGCCAACATTGAGTGACTGTATATCACAACAGTGTTTTATTTTACTGAATTAAACATTTTATGAGATGAAATGTTGATTGTTACTGTACCTTTAAGATGTTCTCAAGTTTTGCTTTACTTACTGCTTTTTTCCAATGGTGAAAAAGAAAATGATCAGGGTGAGCACAAGATTTAAAACACTGGCGTGACCAGTTTAGCGTTTCTTGTTCCTAATATAGATAAAATATTTGCCAGTTTTCACTGGATAATAATAGCAACTATGTTAGTATAAAAATATGGCCCACAGATTCTTTCAAAGCAAACTGTCAGGGCAAATGTTTGTATTATTTTAATTACCACATTATTTAAATTATCACATTGAAATACTGGTAGATTTAAACAGAATTTAAAAGGACATGAACGTCAATATGAAATGTTCATGGATCAGACAGAGCATGCACATATAAAACTTTTCAATGTACTTTTTTATCAAATGTTCTTTGTTTACTTAGTACTTTGTAGAAGCATATGTAGGTAGGCTCAGAAACAACAACGCACCAATGGAAGCTATCTAGTGATTGTTGTCTTAGCACATTGTTTTCAACCGCGGCCCTCAAGTAGCCCCAACAGGCCAGGTTTTCATTATAGCTGAACTAGGTAAAATAATCAGCTGATGGGAGAGAGAAAGTTAGTAACCATGGTTACTAATCAGCTGATTGCTTCACATGTGCTCTAGTTCCGCTATATTGAAAACCTGGACTGTTGCGGGGTACTTGAGGACTGCGGTTGAGAAGCAATGTCTTAGCACATAGGTAGGCTGACCATATGTCCCGTTTTGAAAGGGACAGTACCGTTATTTTATGTTTCTTCCCCCGTCCCATTGTTTCTTTAAAAATATTCATTTTGTCCCGTTTTGAGGGTTATCAGACCGTGCGGCCAGCGCAAGTGTAATTTTTTAGCACACCCATCACTTATTAAAAACTTTTAAACTTCCCGGGGCGGGGAGGGCAGTTTTTTTTTTAACTGCAGGGTTGGGTGGCCGTGTCCACATGATCCACAGCAACGCTTCTTTGCTGCCCGCACTCAAAATTAGGAAAGCAAGTGACAGCAGGTCAGTATTCAGTCGTGAGCTGTCAGACTGAGCTAAGGAGAGAGACTGGTCACGAGAGGGAAGTTAGAACTACTAGCTAGTGCCTAGTAAGGACAGGAGTCGGACTAGATTTATCATCATCTGATGTTATCATCATCTGCCTCTGCCATCATCCGAATTAGCGGCTGACCATCACCAGAGAGATAATTCTTGCCATCTTCTTGTCTCACAAGTAGATCAACTGTCTAAGTTCTGCAAGAATTGTGCACGGCCAAGGTAAGACCAGTGTCTGTGCCTGTCAATCAATTTAATTGTCATTAATTATGCTTATTATTATTATAATATCATTATGCTGCAGTGCTGGTTGTACAGATGTTATAAATAATGGTTATCATTATCAACTATTTCCACATTTTTCTCAGTTTTTCCACCATGTAACAACGATTTTGGGCAACTCGGCTAAAAAAAAAATCTACAACTACTAATCCAGATCTTTAAACCAAACGCCTGTTCAGAGGCTACACTTTTACCCTTTAAAATCAGTTAATATGGGGGAATTTGCCTTGACAACATAGAGGATAATTTAAATTTTGGAAACATTGAGTTAAGGGCATGTGATTAAAAGATATACATGTCACATTCCCAATTTAGATCATGGGAACATTGTGAAAACACTTTGGATTGGTACTTAGGTGTTATAGCTCTATGTCTACCTAAAAAAATTTGTATGAGTTCTTCTGTCACTGAAGGATCATTGTTGGCTCAATAGTTTATATTCATGTCATAAAAGTTAACTTTTGTTAAAATCTTACTTTTTTTCCTATGAATAAAGAATATTAAACCCGTCCCGTTTTTTAAATCTCAATGTCCCGTTTTTGTCCCAAGGAAATATGGTCAGCCTACACATAGGCTTTTTGTCATTGTCTCACCAAGGGCTCAGAAGATGCGCTAACCCGACAAGCATAAATCACGACTGCGCTCACATATTCGCATTTACTTTCAACTTGTAATATGCGCTTTCCTTCCGACGCACAAAAAAAGCTGCGATAAACTCGATATTGCTCGTGCAAAACAGCGCACCACTCGTAATCTAGCCCATTTGTCTCTTCTCATTGGTTTGGCAGATATTTTTAGCTAGCTCAGTGTATTGCTGCTCTGGAGCCAACTTTATCTATGTGTTTATAATATAATTATTAATAATAATAGTAATCATAAAATCAGGGTTTAAACATATAGTTATATACAAACAATAGTGCTATAATAAAATGCTCTAACATATTCTTTATATATTTTTCAAATGTAGCACATACACATGCTTAATTACCTAATAATAAGTGTGTCAATGCTATTTAATAACATATTATTGATGTCTTTTTTCTGGTGCTGAAGGCCACACAAAAAACAGTCTGTGATCTAGAGAACAGACTCCAAATAGTGCGTCACTTTCACAGCACTAACATTCAGAATATAAGATTACTGGGAAATATCAGTTACATTTATAAGAATGAAAAAACATAATTTATGCTTACCTGATAAATTCCTTTCTTCTGTAGTGTGATCAGTCCACGGGTCATCATTACTTCTGGGATATTAACTGCTCCCCTACAGGAAGTGCAAGAGGATTCACCCAGCAGAGCTGCATATAGCTCCTCCCCTCTACGTCACTCCCAGTCATTCGACCAAGGACCAACGAGAAAGGAAAAGCCAAGGGTGAAGTGGTGACTGGAGTATAAATTAAAAAATATTTACCTGCCTTAAAAACAGGGCGGGCCGTGGACTGATCACACTACAGAAGAAAGGAATTTATCAGGTAAGCATAAATTATGTTTTCTTCTGTTAAGTGTGATCAGTCCACGGGTCATCATTACTTCTGGGATACCAATACCAAAGCAAAAGTACACGGATGACGGGAGGGATAGGCAGACTCTTTATACAGAAGGAACCACTGCCTGAAGAACCTTTCTCCCAAAAATAGCCTCCGATGAAGCAAAGGTGTCAAATTTGTAAAATTTGGAAAAAGTATGAAGCGAAGACCAAGTTGCAGCCTTGCAAATCTGTTCAACAGAGGCCTCATTCTTGAAGGCCCAAGTGGAAGCCACAGCTCTAGTAGAATGAGCTGTAATTCTTTCAGGGGGCTGCTGTCCAGCAGTCTCATAAGCTAAACGAATTATGCTACGAAGCCAAAAAGAAAGAGAGGTAGCGGAAGCTTTTTGACCTCTCCTCTGCCCAGAGTAAATGACAAACAGAGAAGACGTTTGTCGGAATTCCTTAGTTGCCTGCAAGTAAAATTTTAGAGCCCGGACTACATCCAGGTTGTGCAGTAGACGTTCCTTCTTTGAAGAAGGATTTGGGCATAAAGAAGGAACAACAATCTCTTGATTGATATTCCTGTTAGTAACTACCTTAGGTAAGAACCCAGGTTTAGTACGCAGGACTACCTTATCCGAATGAAAAATCAAATAAGGAGAATCACAATGTAAGGCTGATAATTCAGAGACTCTTCGAGCCGAGGAAATAGCCATTAAAAATAGAACTTTCCAAGATAACAACTTTATATCAATGGAATGAAGGGGTTCAAACGGAACGCCCTGTAAAACATTAAGAACAAGGTTTAAACTCCATGGTGGAGCAACAGTTTTAAACACAGGCTTAATCCTGGCCAAAGCCTGACAAAAAGCCTGGACGTCAGGAACTTCTGACAGACGTTTGTGTAACAGAATGGACAGAGCTGAGATCTGTCCCTTTAATGAACTAGCAGATAAACCCTTTTCTAAACCTTCTTGTAGAAAAGACAATATCCTAGGAATCCTAACCTTACTCCAAGAGTAACCTTTGGATTCACACCAATGTAGGTATTTACGCCATATCTTATGGTAAATCTTTCTGGTAACAGGTTTCCTAGTCTGTATTAAGGTACTAATAACTGACTCAGAAAACCCACGTCTTGATAAAATTAAGCGTTCAATTTCCAAGCAGTCAGCTTCAGAGAAGTTAGATTTTGATGTTTGAAGGGACCCTGTATCAGAAGGTCCTGTTTCAGAGGTAGAGACCAAGGCGGACAGGATGACATGTCCACCAGGTCTGCATACCAAGTCCTGCGTGGCCACGCAGGTGCTATTAGAATCACTGATGCTCTCTCTTGTTTGATTCTGGCTATCAATCGAGGAAGCAACGGGAAGGGTGGAAACACGTAAGCCATCCTGAAGTCCCAAGGTGCTGTCAGAGCATCTATCAGGACTGCTCCTGGATCCCTGGATCTGGACCCGTAACAAGGAAGCTTGGCGTTCTGTCGAGACGCCATGAGATCTATCTCTGGTTTGCCCCAACGTCGAAGTATTTGGGCAAAGACCTCCGGATGAAGTTCCCACTCCCCCGGATGAAAAGTCTGACGACTTAAGAAATCCGCCTCCCAGTTCTCCACTCCCGGGATGTGGATTGCTGACAGGTGGCAAGAGTGAGACTCTGCCCAGCGAATTATCTTTGATACTTCCATCATAGCTAGGGAGCTTCTTGTCCCTCCCTGATGGTTGATGTAAGCTACAGTCGTGATGTTGTCCGACTGAAACCTGAAGAACCCCCGAGTTGTCAACTGGGGCCAAGCCAGGAGGGCATTGAGAACTGCTCTCAATTCCAGAATGTTTATTGGCAGGAGACTCTCCTCCTGACTCCATAGTCCCTGAGCCTTCAGGGAATTCCAGACGGCACCCCAACCTAGAAGGCTGGCGTCTGTTGTTACAATTGTCCAGTCTGGTCTGCTGAATGGCATCCCCCTGGACAGGTGTGGCCGAGAAAGCCACCATAGAAGAGAATTTCTGGTTTCTTGATCCAGATTCAGAGAAGGGGATAAGTCTGAGTAATCCCCATTCCACTGACCTAGCATGCACAGTTGCAGTGGTCTGAGGTGTAAGCGTGCAAAGGGTACTATGTCCATTGCCGCTACCATTAAGCCGATTACCTCCATACATTGAGCCACTGACGGGTGTTGAATGGAATGAAGAGTGCGGCAAGCACTTTGAAGTCTTGATAGCCTGTCCTCTGTCAGGTAAATCTTAATTTCTACAGAATCTATAAGAGTCCCCAGGAAGGGAACTCTTGTGAGTGGAACGAGTGAACTTTTCTTTTCGTTCACCTTCCATCCATGTGACCTTAGAAATGCCAGCACTAACTCTGTATGAGATTTGGCAGTTTGAAAGCTTGAAGCTTGTATCAGAATGTCGTCTAGGTATGGAGCTACCGAGATTCCCCGCGGTCTTAGTACCGCCAGAAGAGCACCCAGAACCTTTGTGAAGATTCTTGGCGCTGTAGCCAATCCGAATGGAAGAGCCACAAACTGGTAATGCCTGTCTAGGAAGGCAAACCTTAGGTACCGGTAATGATCTTTGTGAATCGGTATGTGCAGGTAAGCATCTTTTAAATCTACAGTGGTCATGTACTGACCCTCTTGGATCATAGGTAAAATTGTCCGAATAGTCTCCATCTTGAACGATGGAACTCTTAGGAATTTGTTTAGGATCTTTAAGTCCAGGATTGGTCTGAAAGTTCCCTCTTTTTTGGGAACCACAAACAGATTTGAGTAAAACCCCTGTCCCTGTTCCGATCGTGGAACTGGATGGATTACTCCCATTAACAAGAGCTCTTGTACGCAGCGTAGAAAAGCCTCTTTCTTTGTCTGGATTGTTGACAATCTTGACAGATGAAATCTCTCTCTTGGAGGAGAGTATTTGAAGTCCAGAAGGTATCCCTGAGATATTATCTCTAGCGCCCAGGGATCCTGAACATCTCTTGCCCAAGCCTGGGCGAAGAGAGAAAGTCTGCCCCCCACTAGATCCGATCCCGGATCGGGGGCCCTCAATTCATGCTGTTTTGGGGGCAGCAGCAGGTTTCCTAGTCTGCTTGCCCTTGTTCCAGGACTGGTTAGGTTTCCAGCCTTGTCTGTAGCGAGCAACAGCTCCTTCCTGTTTTGGTGCAGAGGAAGTTGATGCTGCTCCTGCTTTGAAATTACGAAAGGAACGAAAACTAGACTGTCTAGTCTTGGCTTTGGCTTTGTCCTGAGGCAGGGCATGGCCTTTACCTCCTGTAATGTCAGCGATAATCTCTTTCAACCCGGGCCCGAATAAGGTCTGCCCTTTGAAAGGTATATTAAGCAATTTAGACTTAGAAGTAACATCAGCTGACCAGGATTTTAGCCACAGCGCCCTGCGTGCCTGAATGGCGAATCCTGAATTCTTCGCCGTAAGTTTAGTAAGATGTACTACGGCCTCCGAAATGAATGAATTAGCTAGTTTAAGGACTCTAAGCCTGTCCGTAATGTCGTCCAGAGTAGCTGAACCAATGTTCTCTTCCAGAGACTCAATCCAGAATGCCGCTGCAGCCGTGATCGGCGCAATGCATGCAAGGGGTTGCAATATAAAACCTTGTTGAACAAACATTTTCTTAAGGTAACCCTCTAACTTTTTATCCATTGGATCTGAAAAAGCACAGCTATCCTCCACCGGGATAGTGGTACGCTTAGCTAAAGTAGAAACTGCTCCCTCCACCTTAGGGACCGTTTGCCATAAGTCCCTTGTGGTGGCGTCTATTGGAAACATTTTTCTAAATATCGGAGGGGGTGAGAACGGCACACCGGGTCTATCCCACTCCTTAGTAACAATTTCAGTAAGTCTCTTAGGTATAGGAAAAACCTCAGTACTCGTCGGTACCGCAAAATATTTATCCAACCTACACATTTTCTCTGGTATTGCAACTGTGTTACAATCATTCAGAGCCGCTAACACCTCCCCTAGTAATACACGGAGGTTTTCCAGTTTAAATTTAAAATTTGAAATATCTGAATCCAGTCTGTTTGGATCAGAACCGTCACCCACAGAATGAAGTTCTCCGTCCTCATGTTCTGCCACCTGTGACGCAGTGTCTGACATGGCCCTAATATTATCAGCGCACTCTGTTCTCACCCCAGAGTGATCACGCTTACCTTTTAGTTCTGGTAATTTAGCCAAAACTTCAGTCATAACAGTAGCCATATCCTGTAATGTGATTTGTAATGGCCGCCCAGCTGTACTCGGCGCTACAATATCACGCACCTCCCTCTGAGCGGGAGATGTAGGTACTGA
The DNA here is from genome assembly GCF_027579735.1 of Bombina bombina. Classification (NCBI taxonomy): domain Eukaryota; kingdom Metazoa; phylum Chordata; class Amphibia; order Anura; family Bombinatoridae; genus Bombina; species Bombina bombina. The sequence continues at coordinate 1,428,717,171 of NC_069499.1, read as the reverse complement.
CACGTGAGGCGAGTTAGTCGGCATAACTCTCCCCTCGTTGTTTGGTGAAATTTGTTCAATTTGTACAGATTGATTTTTATTTAAAGTAGCATCAATACAGTTAGTACATAAATTTCTATTGGGCTCCACTTTGGCATTGCAACAAATGACACAGGTATCATCCTCTGAATCAGACATGTTTAACACACTAGCAAATAAACTTGCAACTTGGAAATACAATTCAATTAGAATAATATTAAAACGTACTGTGCCTTTAAGAAGCACAGAAGATCTATGACAGTTAAAAATTAATAAATTGAAACAGTTATAGCCTCAATCCTTGTAAACAACACAACTTTAGCAAAGGTTTAATCCCATTAGCAAAGATAACAAATTCTGAAAGCAGGAAACAAATTACAGAATAAAAGTTTTTATTTCAGTCAAACTATAATTCTCACAGCTCTGCTGAGAGAAATTACCTCCCTCAAAATAAGTTTTGAAGACCCCTGAGCTCTGTAGAGATGAACCAGATCATGCAGGGAATACAATGAGTTGCTGACTGAAATATTTGATGCATAGTAAAAGCGCCCCTCCCCCACACACACAGCAGTGAGGGAGAACAGAAACTGACAGAAAAAACAGATTTAAGCAACTGCCAAGTGGAAAAATGGTGCCCAAACATTTATTCACTCAGTACCTCAGCAAATGAAAACGATTTTACATTCCAGCAAAAACGTTAAACATAATCTCTAGTTATTAAACAGCTTTATGTCTTTCTTACAGTGTAATTCTAGTGAAGTACCATTCTCCCAGAATACTGAAGTGTAAAGTATACATACATGACAGTATATCGGTATGGCAGGATTTTCTCATCAATTCCATTGTCAGAAAATAAAAACTGCTACATACCTCTATGCAGATTCATCTGCCCGCTGTCCCCTGATCTGAAGTTTACCTCACTCCTCAGATGGCCGAGAACAGCAATATGATCTTAACTACTCCGGCTAAAATCATAGCAAAACTCTGGTAGATTCTTCCTCAAACTCTGCCAGAGAGGTAATAACACACTCCGGTGCTATTTTAAAATAACAAACTTTTGATTGAAGATATAAAACTAAGTATAATCACCATAGTCCTCTCACACGACCTATCTAGTTGCTGGGTGCAAGAGAATGACTGGGAGTGACGTAGAGGGGAGGAGCTATATGCAGCTCTGCTGGGTGAATCCTCTTGCACTTCCTGTAGGGGAGCAGTTAATATCCCAGAAGTAATGATGACCCGTGGACTGATCACACTTAACAGAAGAAAAAAAAAATAATTGGAACATTTTGTACTACGGTCAGCAGTGGGTATTTTTTCAGTACAAGGTAATCTGATTTTGATGATTCAGTAACAAAGGTAAGGAATGACGTATGCTATTTAGGAGACTCCCTTTATTTTGTATGAAACATAAGGGATATATGTTACCACAAGACGTGACCCGGTTGCTATGTGCTGCCAGTATTTACACAAAATGCCCTTAGACCTATGTGCACATTGCGTGCAGAAAGTTCAGGAAAGTGGAACTTACATAGGAAGTGCGAGTACAGATAGACACTAAATATGGCTATTGGTGTAAGAATTCCGCAGTAAGAATTAGTCACAAGCTAATCATAGACAGTTACAACATTATTTCTGCAATGTTCAAAGAATGGAGAAACTGTGGAAAATCCTGAGGAGGTGGCAATATTCAGCTTAAATATAAATCTATAATATCAACCTGCCCTGTCTCGTGTGAGTTTTATAATAAAAGTGTTATTGTTGCTATGGGAACAGATAGTGACAATTTTAAAAACACATGAAAGCGCAAAAAGAAACATTTCTTATATGTTAGAGCATTTTATTATTGCCCTGATCCCTGCATATAATCATGTGTTTAACTCCATGCAAAGAGGTTAAACACATCATTAAAGCTAGCTCCAGAGCAGCAATGTATTACTGGGAGCTAACTAAACATATCTGGGGCAAGATTACATATGCAGTGCAACCTTCAGTGTAACTGCTGAAGCCCGCACCGCCCGTAATTACACCTCGCACATCGGGGTATAACTTATACGTTGCCAGAAGTTCATAAAGTGCTGTAAACCGAATAAACTAGCGATGTCCAGAAATGAGTGTAAATTAGTGATGCACCGAAATGGAAAGTCTGGACTGAAACCGAAAATCCAGGATGCACTTGACAAAAAACTGAAACTGATACCGAAAATGTATTTTTTCAAATTATTTTTTATTTAGTTTTTTTTTTTTTTTGCATAATTAGAGCCAATAAAAAAGCCCACACTTTTATTGAAAGCAACACACTTAAATTAGACATAAATATCTTAAAACAATAAATATGCTACACAATAATTTTACCAAGAAAAAAATAAAAACAGGCAAAAAATAATGCAATTTTCGGCCAAAATGTTTCTGCCACCAAAATTTTGGTGCATCCCTACTTAAAACAATTATAAATATCAATATACTGTATTATTCTTCATTTAGTTCTATGTAACAGAATCATATTTAACAGGGTTATTTTTTTACCATATATCCAAATAAAGTATAGTCCTAGAAAACTCATTATATGCAGAACAGTAAGTCAAGTAATAAACTTAAACAGCAGCTCTATGCTAGCATCAAATTTGAGACATGCTACACAATAATTTTACCGAAAATAACAGGCAAAAAAAACGAAAACTGAAATAGCCAAAAATGCAATTTTTCAGCTGAAACTTTCTGCAGCCGAAATTTCGGTGCATCCCTTGTGTAAATACAAATGTCTGGAGTCGCCAGTGACCTACGACACCTTAGAAACTGCCGGCCCTCCCGTAAAAGTCTAACACACCTCCCAAAAATAAACCCGACACGTAAAACCCCTATATCTGCAATCCCCCACATCACAACTAATAATAAATGTATTAACCCCTAAACCGACAACACCCCACAACGCAATATGACTAATTAAACTATTAAACCCTAATCAGCCATTAACCCACATTGCAACAAACTTTATAAATCTATTAACCCCTAATCCGTCAATCCACACAACACAATAATCCTAATAAAACAATTAACCCCTAATCCGCCAAACCCCCACAACGCATATGTCTTGCCCCTGGTAAGGAATCACTTGCTAATGCATTGCTGCTTTTGAGCCTATTTAAGTATGCTTTTGAACAAAGCATACCTAGAGAACAAAGTATTTTTAACAAAAAAAAAGGCTGTATCGGAATCATAAACATTTCATTTTGACCTTCATGTTTGTTATATAAAGAGAGATATTTTGAAGACCTCTAATATTCAGCTAAACATGTTCTATTTTTTTAGCAAATTACTTTTGCATTAAAACAACTTTCAAGCGAACCATACAAAAAAAGTTCCTATACAATCGTTCACTGTCTTACAACTTGAGGTAAATGACAATATGCCATAGTTTACAAGTGATATACCTTCAGGGAGGGTGGAAGGATTTTTACCTAAGAGAAAATTCACTCAAAAACAAAAATTACACCTTGTACTTTTCCTGTTAATTATTTTAATAATATGCACAGAGCACTGTATTATAAAGCCCTGAAGCCGTATTAATAATGAGCATGCTACACTATGTACTGATAATGTGTAGCTTTACACCAGTGTAGTAAACATGCCGCACTATGTACTGATAATGTGTAGCTTTACACCAGTATAGTAAACATGCTACACTATGTACTGATAATGTGTAGCTTTACACCAGTATAGTAAACATGCTACACTATGTACTGATAATGTGTAGCTTTACACCAGTATAGTAAACATGCCGCACTGTACAGGGAGTGCAGAATTATTAGGCAAGTTGTATTTTTGAGGATTAATTTTATTATTGAACAACAACCATGTTCTCAATGAACCCAAAAAACTCATTAATATCAAAGCTGAATAGTTTTGGAAGTAGTTTTTAGTTTGTTTTTAGTTATAGCTATTTTAGGGGGATATCGGTGTATGCAGGTGACTATTACTGTGCATAATTATTAGGCAACTTAACAAAAAACAAATATATACCCATTGCAATTATTTATTTTTACCAGTGAAACCAATATAACACCTCAACATTCACAAATATACATTTCTGACATTCAAAAACAAAACAAAAACAAATCAGTGACCAATATAGCCACCTTTCTTTGCAAGGACACTCAAAAGCCTGCCATCCATGGATTCTGTCAGTGTTTTGATCTGTTCACCATCAACATTGCATGCAGCAGCAACCACAGCCTCCCAGACACTGTTCAGAGAGGTGTACTGTTTTCCCTCCTTGTAAATCTCACATTTGATGATGGTCCACAGGTTCTCAATGGGGTTCAGATCAGGTGAACAAGGAGACCATGTCATTAGATTTTCTTCTTTTATACCCTTTCTTGCCAGCCACGCTGTGGAGTACTTGGACGCGTGTGATGGAGCATTGTCCTGCATGAAAATCATGTTTTTCTTGAAGGATGCAGACTTCTTCCTGTACCACTGCTTGAAGAAGGTGTCTTCCAGAAACTGGCAGTAGGACTGGGAGTTGAGCTTGACTCCATCCTCAACCCGAAAAGGTACCACAAGCTCATCTTTGATGATACCAGCCCAAACCAGTATTCCACCTCCACCTTGCTGGCGTCTGAGTCGGACTGGAGCTCTCTGCCCTTTACCAATCCAGCCACGGGCCCATCCATCTGGCCCATCAAGACTCCCTCTCATTTCATCAGTCCATAAAACCTTAGAAAAATCAGTCTTGAGATATTTCTTGGCCCAGTCTTGACATTTCAGCTTGTGTGTCTTGTTCAGTGGTGGTCGTCTTTCAGCCTTTCTTACCTTGGCCATGTCTCTGAGTATTGCGCACCTTGTGCTTTTGGGCACTCCAGTGATGTTGCAGCTCTGAAATATGGCCAAACTGGTGGCAAGTGGCATCTTGGCAGCTGCACGCTTGACTTTTCTCAGTTCATGGGCAGTTATTTTGCACCTTGGTTTTTCCACACGCTTCTTGCGACCCTGTTGACTATTTTGAATGAAACGCTTGATTGTTCGATGATCACGCTTCAGAAGCTTTGCAATTTTAAGAGTGCTGCATCCCTCTGCAAGATATCTCACTATTTTTGACTTTTCTGACCCTGTCAAGTCCTTCTTTTGACCCATTTTGCCAAAGGAAAGGAAGTTGCCTAATAATTATGCACACCTGATATAGAGTGTTGATGTCATTAGACCACACCCCTTCTCATTACAGAGATGCACATCACCTAATATGCTTAATTGGTAGTAGGCTTTCGAGCCTATACAGCTTGGAGTAAGACAACATGCATAAAGAGGATGATGTGGTCAAAATACTCATTTGCCTAATAATTCTGCACTCCCTGTATACTGATAATGTGTAGCTTTACACCAGTATAGTAAACATGCTGCACTGTGTACTGATAATGTGTAGCTTTACACCAGTATAGTAAACATGCTACACTATGTACTGATAATGTGTAGCTTTACACCAGTATAGTAAACATGCTACACTATGTACTGATAATGTGTAGCTTTACACCAGTATAGTAAACATGCTACACTATGTACTGATAATGTGTAGCTTTACACCAGTATAGTAAACATGCTACACTATGTACTGATAATGTGTAGCTTTACACCAGTATAGTAAACATGCTACACTATGTACTGATAATGTGTAGCTTTACACCAGTATAGTAAACATGCTACACTATGTACTGATAATGTGTAGCTTTACACCAGTATAGTAAACATTGTGCACTGTAAAACAATGAAGATCTTAAAACCAATAAAAAGACAATAGTTTAAACAATAAATCAATGATCTGTGTGTGTCACTGGCTTAAAGGGACATTTAGTGACAATTTAGTGACAAATCTGTTTAGCAACATATCATTGTGATAGTACATGTGTTACTGTACAGATATAAAAACATATATATATATATATATATATATATATATATATATATATGTGTATATATATATATATATATATATATATATATATACTGGATTTGGTACATTACAAAAACTCTAGCAGTGTACAACTGCTAACTGAAAAGTCAAATTTTCAACTTACATAATTCAGATTAGAGCATGTCATTTTAAGAAACTTTTAAATTCACTTTTATTATCGAATCTCCTTTATTCTCTTGGTATCCTTTGCTAATGATATGTACATATCCTCAGCAGCAGCACTACTGGGGACTTGCTGGTGATTAATGGCGACACACAATTTGTCTATTGTCATTGGCTTACCCGGTGTGTTTAGCTAGCTCCTAGTAGTTCATTGCTGTGTTGGAGCTGACTTTAACAATCTGTTTAATCCATTTACAGGGTGACGATCACAGACAACTGCCATTAATGTCTATGGGAATTTCTGTAAATTGTGATCTACCCCATAGTGTGTGTGTGTGCGTGGCCGGACTGTTATCCGACGGACGCTTGTCCGACAGACGCTTGTCCGAAGGATAATATTCCGAAAGACATTTATCCGGCTGCTGGGTGGGAATGAAGCTTAAAAATCACGGTTTTAGCTAAAACATTTTTAATAGTGGACTGACAAAAGACAATTAAATCAACTTATATAAAACATAAATATATATAATCTTCTTTGCTATATATATATATATATATATATATATTAGGGCTGCAACTAACGATTATTTTCATAATCGATTAATCGGCCGATTATTTTTTCGATTAATCAACTAATCGGCTAAAAAGAGAATCAATAATAGTTTTCTATGTTTTAAATAAAATCCACATAATGAGTGTTACAAATATAAACTTCAGACTAAAACTTTACTTTAACTCAACTGTTTCTTCATTTTTTAAGCAATAGAGCACAGTTTTATAATTAAACAAAACAAAACCACGAACTGTTTGAAAAGAGGTAGAACTAGAAAGAGTTAGACTATCACTGCAATGGTAAATAACCAGCTATAAGGTTAGGGGAAATATCTAGTCCGCTCTAAAAATAACAAATATATACTTATAAAGGTTGAATCTGGTACATATTATCATAATTTATTAAAAATATAAAAAAACAATAAAAAACAATCAAAAGCGCTAAGGACTGTATATCAATAACAGGACAAAGCCTTACATTTATTTATACAGTACATATAATCAGCAATAGCAAGCAATACGCTAATAATTGTGCAAACAGATAATAGTGCACATCAATTTAAATAACTCCCATCAATCTAGGGGCTAGGTGTAAATAACAAGCTCAGCACTATATCATGAAAAGCATAGGTCCAAATCACCAGATTTAATATAAACAATCCAAATGATGACTTTTATATCTGGGTTGCACATAAGCCAGGGGTAGTTGTAAACTTATAGTGTCCTGAAAAAGTGAAAAGTAAAATGTCTGTAGACGTCCTTTAGGCTAAGGACATAACCATAAAACACAATACCATATGCAGGAGTTCATTGGAGTGAAGCAGCTGGTGTTGTGCACAGACCAACTAATTGCAAACCAACTAATCGATTAATCGATTATGAGATTCGTTAACAACTATTTTCATAATCGATTATTATCGATTATGACGATTAGTTGTTGCAGCTCTAATATATATACATACATATATACTATATATTAACTTATAATTATATTATGTGTTAAAAGTACATTGTAAGGGTAGGGACCCATGGATAGGTTCCCAGAGGCAGTTGCGGCGCCCGAGTCACTGATTGTAACAGAAAATTTTGGATCGTATCTGCCCTCGGCCGAATGTATCTTGATTTATTTAAGTAAATCTTATATATTATGTGCTATTGACTTTAAAAAGTATAATCTTGAGTATTCACTGTATTTTTCTAAAATTTTCTTTATTTATTTAAGTGTTTGTGTTGTTTTTTTACCTCAGTAGCCACAATATATATTTAAATTCTCCGCTTTTTTACTGATGACAATTACGCAATTACGTGATTGCGCTGTTCGGCGTGCAGTCGGAAGCAGTGTATCTCAGACATATGTCTGACGGACGAATGTGCTTCGGCATTTTGTCCGTCAGCATTTTGTCCGAGCACCGTGTGTAAGTGTGTATATATATATATATATATAGAGACTGATGGGGCGGGCCGATGGGGAGGGGCGGGGTCAGACTGATATACTACAGGAGAATTCTACTCTGTGAAAAGCATTACTAGGCTAAAAGAAGTTGAACCCAGGTGGTGAATCGCCATAGAACAGGCTAACAATGATATTGAGCTGGTTGTTCGTTCCTGTGAGTGCATTTCTCTCTAGTCTCCCTATATATATATATATATATATATATATACATACACACTCACCGGCCACTTTATTAGGTACACCTTGCTAGTACTGGGTTGGACCCCCTTATTGCCTTCAGAACTGCCTTAATTCTTCGTGGCATAGATTCAACAAGGTGTTGGTTACCTTCCTCAGAGATTTTGGTCCATATTGACATGATAGCATCACGCAGTTGCTGCAGATTTTTCGGCTGCACATCCATGATGCAAATCTCCCGTTCCACCACATCCCAAAGATGCTCTATTGGATTGATATCTGGTGATTGTGGAGGCCATTGGAGTACAGTGAACCCATTGTCATGTTCAGAAAACCAGTTTGAGATGATTTGAGCTTTGTGACACGGTGCATTATCCTGCTGGAAGTAGCCATCAGAAGAGATGGACATGGTCAGCAACAATACTCAGGTAGGCCGTGGTGTTTAACCAATGCTCAATTGGTACTAAGGGGCCCAAAGTATGGCAAGATAATATCCCCCATACCATTACACCACCAGCCTGAACCATTGATACAAGGCAGGATGATCCATGCTTTAATGTTGTTTACGCCAAATTCTGACCCTACAATCTGAATGTGGCAGCTGAAATCGAGACTCATCAGACCAGGAAACGTTTTTCCAATCTTCTCTTGTCCAATTTTGGTGAGCCTGTGCGAATTGTAGCCTGTTTCCTGTTCTTAGCTGACAGGAGTGGCACCCGGTGTGGTCTTCTTCTGCTGTAGCCCATCTGCTTTAAGGTTTGACGTGTTGTGCGTTCAGAGATGGTATTCTGCATACCTTGGTTGTAACGAGTGGTTATTTAAGTTATTGTTGCCTTTCTATCATCTCGATCCAGTTTGCCCATTCTCCTCTTACTTCTGACATCAACAAGGCATTGTCGTCTACACAACTGCCGCTCACTGGATATTTTCTCTTTTTGGACCATTCTCTGTAAACCAAACCCTAGAGATGGTTGTTTTTTACTTAAATCCCCATTTTGATGCTCGGTTTGAACTTCAGCAAGTCATCTTCACCACGTCTAGATGCCTAAATGCATTGAGTTGCTGCCATGTGATTGGCTGATTAGCAATTTGTGTTACTCAGCAATTGAACAGGTGAACCTAATAAAGTGGCCGATGAGTGTGTATATATATATATATATATATATATATATATATATATTATATATATATAAAGCAATAGGGCAATAATAAAAGGCCCTACCATAGTTGAGCGTGCTTTTTGTTTTTGCTCGTTTACATCCCTTTAAGGAACTGACACTTCTTCTATCATTCAGATATATAAAGTTCAGTGAGGAGACAGAGAGAACCAAATACAATTGTTTGGAGTGATGCAGTGCGGCCCCAGTCCTTGAGTTAGTAATATTATTCTGGCATTCTGCAATGTATAGTTCTGCTAAGTATATACACACACAGATAATAGCTATGTGGCTGTGCATAATGATAAGGGATACACAGGTAATGGTCATGTTGCACTAAATTATGATAAAGAGTACCTATGCAGTGATACTAAGCATTTCAGTCTGTAAAATATAAAATTATATTAAGTGGACATTAAAAGAACATTGTAATTTTCTCTACATTAAATGGATATGAAACTTAAATTCATTCCTTAATGATTCAGATAGAGCATGCGATTTTTAACAACTTTCTAATTTACTTCTATTATCAATTTTTCTGCATTCTCTTGGTATCTTATGTTGAAAATCAGGGGAGTATGCTTGGGAGCCTACCCATGTATGGACCACTATATGGCATCAGTTTTGCAAGAATGCTATCTGTTTGCAGGAGCACTAGATGGCAGCACTATTTCCTGCCATGTAGTGGTGCTCCAAACACCTACCTAGGTATCTCTTCAACACAGAATATTATGGGAACTAAGCAAATTTGATAATGGAAGTAAATTGGAAACTTTTTTTAAATGTCTGAATCACAAAAGAAAATGTGTGGGTTTCATATCCCTTTAATATGTTCCCAAAGGTTCATTTTACCTCCTGGAGTATATTTAATTGTTTGCAAACAGCTCCCTTACCTTTAATTTGTCATTTGAAATAGCTGCTTTTACCTTTAGAAACTACCCCATCCCAGAAAATATGAATAACAAATTTATCTTCTGTAACAAAGCTTTGTAAACAGGAGACAATAGCTTTGGTTGTGCCCAGCTATAATTAGCATTTCTTAACTATGCTTAGACACAGATAACATTAGCAGGTCTGCTTTACCTGCAGACTCAGCCCAATGTTTTATGAGCAGATCCTTGAAAAGAACAGGTGATAGTTTTAATGAGCAAAAACAGCTATTTTTAAATAAAAAAATAAGCATGAAGGAACAATTCCTCATACATTTAATACTCTGCAGTAGGTAGAACAAGTCATTTGGAACACTCTAAGTATAAATATAGTATGCTGTCCCTTTAAGTATATGATACAAAGGGTCATTTGCTTCCCAACTTGTACAGGAACTACATCTCCTGCTACACGGAGGTTCTGTCTAAGCACCTGGTTGTTTATGAAAGTTGCATGTTGAGCCCAGTTAGTATCTTCTTCCGATCCGTACTTCATCTGTCTCCCAGACAGCTGGGGTAAAATCAGCTGTGTTTACTGACTCTGCTCCCACTAAGTGTGTTGTTGTGCGATTGGCTCCTGAACAAAACCGGACGCGAAGAATAGATATAAACAAACAAGCTGAGTGAACACATCTACATTAAAGGGATATTCCAGCTAAAATTGGAATCCAAATGGATCCATTTCAGTTTTGAATAGAAGCATTTTTGTAGTATACATGTATTAGCAAAAATGCTTCTAATAAAAGCTGTTTCAAAAGTGTATTTAAGTATGCACCGTGCACCAGCATTTTAAGCACATCACTTGCACAGAGAGCCTAAGGTGCTTGTATCATCTGTTAATGACTCAATTTGTTAATTGCTGAAATTATACATTTCCCACTGGTTTTCTTAGCAGCTGAAGTATTTAAATTGCTGGTGCACTGAGAATATCTAGCTATGCTTCACATGCATGTGCAGAGAAAAATGTTAGCACTAAAACAGTGCTAACATGTATATTGCAAATATGTTTCTATTCAAAGATGTAATTCATCGATGTGCATTTCAATTTTGACCGGAATCTCCCTTTACATGGACAGTTTACTGTAAAATGTGTTTGTCCTTAATGTGTTTTCAATTATTGTTATATCAGCTGCAGAGTTTAAAGTGTATGGGAAATTGTTCCTTTAGGTATATTTTTGTATCTAAAATAACTATTTCTGCTAACTGAAACCACAACCCAATACAGTGGGCTGGTCTTGTAGGGAGAGAATACCTCATAATGCTATCTGTCTAGTTATTTACACAAAGTCCTCCTTATCTTATTGATTACTGTTTACTCAAACACCAATACTTAGGGCCTGATGAACAAAAACTTGCCACCATGTAGAGAAATCACAAAATAGTTTGGATTTTTTTAGTCCTTCTATTGTAATATAGGTGTCTTTTCTTTATATAGAGAACCAGACATTGTGAGATAAACATCTCTCAAAGTTACATTTGTGTTTCTACATTTCTTTAACGGACATCACCATACTGACGAGACTTCTTCGATCATCTCGCCTGAGCGGAGAGCTTTAGATCATCTCTCTGTCATAGCCCCCCCACTGGGAGCATTATTTTATCTTAACCTTCTCGTTTACATGTGTTTTTCTTTTGCAACCAAAGCTTAAGTTCAGTGTTGTTCAGTATGAGTGGGAAAACAAATAATAAAATAAGCTATTTCAGGTGCAAAAATAATGTAAACGAGCTATTTGTAAACAACTGAATACATTCCTGGCTAGATTACGAGTTTTGCGTTAGAGGCTATGCGGTGCTAACGAGCAGTTTTTTCTCACCGCTCACTTACCTACAGCGCTGGTATTACGAGTTTTTACAAACCCATCGTTAAAAGACAAGAAGTGAGCGTTGAGCAAAATTTTGCTCATTACCGCACTCCAATACCAGCGCTGCTTAACTCAGTGGTGAGCTGGTCGTACGTGCTCGTGCACGATTTCCCCATAGGAATCAACGGGGAGAGCCGGCTGAGAAAAAGCAAAAAGCAGCTTAAAATTCAGTAATGCAGCCTCATTGATTCCTATGAGGAAAGAAAATTTATGTCTACACCTAACACCCTAACATGAACCCCGAGTCTAAACACCCCTAATCTTACACTTATTAACCCCTAATCTGCCACCCCCGACATCGCAGACACCTGCATTATATTTATTAACCCCTATTCTGCCGCTCCGGACACCGCTGTCACCTACGTTATACTTATGAACCCCTAATCTGCTGCCCCCAACATCGCCACCACCTACATTATATTTATTAACCCCTAATCTGCCACCCCCAATGTCGCCGCCACCTACCTACACTTATTAACCCTTATCTGCAACCCCCAACGTCGTCGCCACTATACTAAATGTATTAACCCCTAAACTTAAGTCTGACCCTAACCCTAACACCCCCTAACTTAAATATAATTTAAATAAATCTAAATAAAATTACTATAATTAACTACATTATTCCTATTTAAAACTAAATACTTACCTATAAAATAAACCCTAAGCTAGCTACAATATAACTAAGAGTTACATTGTAGCTAGCTTAGGGTTTATTTTTATTTTACAGGTAAGTTTGTATTTATTTTAACTAGGTACAAAAGTTATTAAATAGTTATTAACTATTTAATAACTACCTAGCTAAAATAAATACAAAGTATCTGTAAAATAAAACCTTACCTAAGTTACAATAACACCTAACACTACACTATAATTAAATACATTTATTAAATTAAATACAATTACCTGAATTGAATTAAATTAGCTAAAGTACAAAAAACAAACAAGCACTAAATTACAGAAAATAATAAACAAAATATAGATATTTAAACTAATTACACCTAATCTAATAGCCCTATCAAAATAAAAAAAAGCCCGCCCAAAATAAAAAAAAACCTAGCCTAAACTAAACTACCAATAGCCCTTAAAAGGGCCTTTTGCGGGGCATTGCCCCAAAGTAATCAGCTCTTTTACCTGTAAAAAAAAATATAAACAACCACCCCAACAGTAAAACCAACCACCCACACAAACAACCCCCAAATAAAATACTATCTAAAAAAAACTAAGATCCCCATTGCCCTGAAAAGGGCATTTGGATGGGCATTGCCCTTAAAAAGGCAGTTAGCTCTTTTGCAGGAACAAACCCTAACCTAAAAATAAAATACACCCAATACACCCTTAAAAAAACCTAACACTAACCCCCTGAAGATCGACTTACAGTTCTGAAGACCGGACATCCATCCTCAAGGAAGCGGCAGAAGTCTTCATCCAACCGGGCCGAAGTCCTTAACGAAGCCGGGAGAAGTCTTCATCCAAGCCGGGCGAAGTGGTCCTCCAGACGGGCAGAAGTCTTCATCCAGACGGCATCTTCTATCTTCATCCATCCGAGCAGGTCCATCTTCAAGACATCCGACGCGGAGCATCCTCTTCATCCGACGACTACCCGGCGAATGAAGGTTCCTTTAGGAACAGCCAATAGAATGCAAGCTCAATCCTATTGGCTGATTGCATCAGCCAATAGGATTGAACTTTAATCCTATTGGCTGATTGCATCAGCCAATAGGAATTTTTCCACTTTAATTCCGATTGGCTGATAGAATTCCATCAGCCAATCGGAATCTAAGGGACGCCATCTTGGATGACGTCACTTAAAGGAACCTTCATTCGTCGGGTAGTCGTCGGATGAAGAGGATGCTCCGCGTCGGATGTCTTGAAGATGGACCCGCTCCACGTCGGATGGATGAAGATAGAAGATGCCTTCTGTAAGAAGACTTCTGCCCGTCTGGAGGACCACTTTGCCCGGCTTGGATAAAGACTTCTCCCGGCTTCGTTGAGGACTTCGGCCCGGTTGGATGAAGACTTCTGCCGCTTCCTTGAGGATGGATGTGCGGTCTTAAGAACTGTAAGTCGATCTTCAGGGGGTTAGTGTTAGGTTTTTTTAAGGGTGTATTGGGTGGGTTTTATTTTTAGGTTAGGGTTTGGGCCTGCAAAAGAGCTAACTGCCCTTTTAAGGGCAATGCCCATCCAAATGCCCTTTTCAGGGCAATGGGGAGCTTAGGTTTTTTTAGATAGTATTTTATTTGGGGGGTTGTTTGTGTGGGTGGTGGGTTTTACTGTTGGGGGGGTTGTTTGTAAATTTTTTTACAGGTAACAGAGCTTATTACTTTGGGGCAATGCCCCGCAAAAGGCCCTTTTAAAGGCTATTGGTAATTTAGTTTAGGCTAGGGGTTTTTTATTTTGGGGGGGCTTTTTTTATTTTGATAGGGCTATTAGATTAGGTGTAATTAGTTTAAATATCTGTAATTTGTTTATTATTTTCTGTAATTTAGTGTTTTTTTGTTTTTTTTTTCTTTAGCTAATTTAATTTAATTTAGGTAATTGTATTTAATTTAGTAAATGTATTGTAGTGTTAGGTGTTATTGTAACTTAGGTTAAGTTTTATTTTACAGGTACTTTTGTATATATTTTAGCTAGGTAGCAGAGATGTGCAGTGACGTCAGAGGCTGGTGAGGCAGTGGCTTGAATATGCCTTCATTCTTTAGATATCCTTTGTTGAAGAAATAGCAATGCACATGGGTGAGCCAATCACATGAGGTATCTATGTGCAGCCACCAATCAGCAGCTACTGAGCATATTTAGATATGATTTTCAACAAAGGATATCAAAAGAATCAAGACAATTAGATATTAGATGTAAATTGGAAAGTTATTTAAATTGCATGTTCTTTCTAAATCATGAAAGAAAACATATGGGTTTCATGTCCGTTTAAATGGTGTCTTGGAAAACTGGTCAACTTAGTAAACATCTGATTTTAGTCTAAAGGATTGTAACAGAAACACTTGCCAGATAACAAAATGCTTGCTCTGATTATGAGATCTAGAAATCCATGCCCATTAAAACAGAATTTATGCTTACCTGATAAATTACTTTCTCCAACGGTGTGTCCGGTCCACGGCGTCATCCATAACTTGAGGGAATATTCTCTTCCCCAACAGGAAATGGCAAAGAGCACAGCAAAATCTGTCCATATAGTCCCTCCTAGGCTCCGCCCACCCCAGTCATTCGACCGACGGACAGGAGAAAAAAAGGAGAAACCATAGGGTGCCGTGGTGACTGTAGTTAAAGAAAGAAAATTATCAAACCTGATTAAAAAACCAGGGCGGGCCGTGGACCGGACACACCGTTGGAGAAAGTAATTTATCAGGTAAGCATAAATTCTGTTTTCTCCAACATTGGTGTGTCCGGTCCACGGCGTCATCAATAACTTGTGGGAACCAATACCAAAGCTTTAGGACACGGATGAAGGGAGGGAGCCAATCAGGTTACCTAAACAGAAGGCACCACGGCTTGCAAAACCTTTCTCCCAAAAATAGCCTCCGAAGAAGCAAAAGTATCAAATTTGTAGAATTTGGCAAAAGTGTGCAGGGAAGACCAAGTCGCTGCCTTACATATCTGATCAACAGAAGCCTCGTTCTTGAAGGCCCATGTGGAAGCCACAGCCCTAGTAGAGTGAGCTGTGATTCGTTCGGGGGGCTGCCGTCCGGCAGTCTCGTAAGCCAATCGGATGATGCTTTTCAGCCAAAAGGAAAGAGAGGTAGCAGTAGCTTTTTGACCTCTCCTCTTGCCAGAATAAACGACAAACAGAGAAGACGTTTGTCTGAAATCCTTTGTTGCTTCTAAATAGAACTTTAAAGCACGTACTACATCTAAATTATGTAACAAACGTTCCTTCTTTGAAACTGGATTCGGACACAAAGAAGGCACAACTATTTTCTGGTTAATATTCTTGTTGGAAACAACCTTTGGAAGGAAACCAGGTTTAGTACGCAAAACAACCATATCTGAATGGAACACCAGATAGGGCGGATTACACTGCAGAGCAGATAACTCAGAAACTCTTCTAGCAGAAGAAATAGCAACCAAAAACAGAACTTTCCAAGATAACATCTTGATATCTATGGAATGTAGAGGTTCAAACGGAACCCCTTGAAGAACTGAAAGAACTAAATTCAGACTCCAGGGAGGAGTCAAAGGTCTGTAAACAGGCTTGATCCTGACCAAAGCCTGAACAAAAGCTTGAACATCTGGCACAGCTGCCAGTCGTTTGTGTAACAAGACAGATAAAGCAGAAATCTGTCCTTTTAGAGAACTCACTGATAATCCCTTATCCAAACCTTCTTGGAGAAAGGAAAGGATCCTAGGAATTTTAATCTTACTCCATGAGAATCCCTTGGATTCACACCAACAGATATATCTTTTCCATATTTTATGGTAAATTTTTCTAGTTACAGGTTTTCTGGCTTGTACCAGAGTATCTATCACAGAATCCGAAAACCCACGCTTAGATAAAATCAAGCGTTCAATTTCCAAGCCGTCAGCTGGAGAGAAACTAGATTTGGATGTTCGAATGGACCCTGTACTAGAAGATCCTGTCTCAAAGGTAGCTTCCATGGTGGAGCCGATGACATATTCACCAGGTCTGCATACCAAGTCCTGCGTGGCCACGCAGGAGCTATCAAAATCACAGAGGCCCTCTCCTGTTTGATCCTGGCTACCAGCCTGGGAATGAGAGGAAACGGTGGAAACACATAAGCTAGGTTGAAGGTCCAAGGCGCTACTAATGCATCCACTAGAGTCGCCTTGGGATCCCTGGATCTGGACCCGTAGCAAGGAACCTTGAAGTTCTGACGAGACGCCATCAGATCCATGTCTGGAATGCCCCATAATTGTGTCAACTGGGCAAATATCTCCGGGTGGAGTTCCCACTCCCCCGGATGGAATGTCTGACGACTCAGATAATCCGCCTCCCAGTTTTCCACTCCTGGGATGTGGATCGCAACCATCAACCCTACTACTTCCATGCACTGAGCTATGGAAGGTCGTGGAACAGAGTGAAGAACTTGACAAGCGTTTAGAAGTTTTGACTTTCTGACATCTGTCAGGAAAATCTTCATTTCTAAAGAATCTATTATTGTCCCCAAGAAAGGAACTCTTGTCGACGGAGACAGGGAACTTTTTTCTATGTTCACCTTCCACCCGTGAGATCTGAGAAAGGCCAGAACGATGTCTGTGTGAGCCTTTGCCTTTGAAAGAGACGACGCTTGTATCAGAATGTCGTCCAAGTAAGGTGCCACTGCAATGCCCCTTGGTCTTAGAACCGCTAGAAGGGACCCGAGTACCTTTGTGAAAATCCTTGGAGCAGTGGCTAGCCCGAATGGGAGAGCCACAAACTGGTAATGTTTGTCCAGAAAGGCGAACCTTAGGAACTGATGATGATCTTTGTGGATAGGAATATGTAGATACGCATCCTTTAGATCCACGGTAGTCATAAATTGACCCTCCTGGATTGTAGGTAAAATCGTTCGAATAGTTTCCATTTTGAACGATGGTACTCTGAGAAATTTGTTTAGAATCTTTAAATCCAGAATTGGTCTGAAGGTTCCCTCTTTTTTGGGAACTACAAACAGATTTGAGTAAAACCCCAGTCCTTGTTCCACAGTTGGAACTGGGTGTATCACTCCCATTTTTAACAGGTCTTCTACACAATGTAAGAATGCCTGTCTCTTTATTTGGTTTGAAGATAAGTGAGACATGTGGAACCTTCCCCTTGGGGGTAGTTCCTTGAATTCCAGAAGATAACCCTGAGAAACTATTTCTAGTGCCCAGGGATCCTGAACATCTCTTGCCCAAGCCTGAGCGAAGAGAGAGAGTCTGCCCCCTACTAGATCCGGTCCCGGATCGGGGGCTACTCCTTCATGCTGTTTTGGTAGCAGCAGCAGGCTTCTTGGCCTGCTTACCCTTGTTCCAGCCTTGCATCGGTTTCCAAGCTGGTTTGGTTTGCGAAGCATTACCCTCTTGTCTAGAGGCTGGAGAGTTGGAGGCCGGTCCGTTCCTGAAATTGCGAAAGGAACGAAAATTAGACTTATTCTTGGCCTTGAAAGGCCTATCTTGTGGGAGGGCATGGCCCTTACCCCCAGTGATGTCTGAGATAATCTCTTTCAATTCTGGCCCAAAAATGGTTTTACCCTTGAAAGGGATATTAAGCAATTTTGTCTTGGAAGATACATCCGCTAACCAAGACTTTAGCCAGAGCGCTCTGCGCGCCACAATTGCAAACCCTGAATTTTTCGCCGCTAATCTAGCTAGCTGCAAAGCGGCATCTAAAATAAAGGAATTAGCTAACTTAAATGCGTGAATTCTGTCCATAACCTCCTCATACGGAGTCTCTCTACTGAGCGACTTTTCTAGTTCCTCGAACCAGAACCACGCTGCTGTAGTGACAGGAATAATGCACGAAATAGGTTGCAGGAGGTAACCTTGCTGTACAAAAAACTTTTTAAGCAAACCCTCCAATTTTTTATCCATAGGATCTTTGAAAGCACAATTATCCTCCCACATACTCTTCACCATCTCCGTGGAGATGCTGCTTGTTCAGCGGCAAAGAGAATGACTGGGGTGGGCGGAGCCTAGGAGGGACTATATGGACAGCTTTTGCTGTGCTCTTTGCCATTTCCTGTTGGGGAAGAGAATATTCCCTCAAGTTATGGATGACGCCGTGGACCGGACACACCAATGTTGGAGAAAATATGTTTAAAACATACTTTTTACTTTAATGCTGCAAATTATG
The DNA here is from genome assembly GCF_027579735.1 of Bombina bombina. Taxonomy (NCBI): domain Eukaryota; kingdom Metazoa; phylum Chordata; class Amphibia; order Anura; family Bombinatoridae; genus Bombina; species Bombina bombina. Next base: position 1,428,698,175 of record NC_069499.1, on the reverse strand, counting down.
CTTATATATTCTTTCATTATTCAGTAAATATAAAAATGTCTTGATCCAGTGGCGGCTGGTGAAATGTAAAGATGGTGGGGCGCTTGACCCCACCCCTTTAAATAAAGCCACACCATCAGATGGCACTACCAATTCATTAATTAAATAAATAAAAGGTAGACAGAAACACATACACAGAGGGTTAGAGAGAGAAAGAGAGAGAAAGAGAAAGACACACACAGAGGGAGAGAGAGAGAGAGAGAGATACGCTGAGGGTTAGAGAGAGAGAAAGAGAGAGAGAGAGAGAGAGAGAGAAAGAGAGACATACAGAGGGTTAGAGAGAGAGAGAGAGATACACACAGAGGGTTAGAGAGAGAGAGAGAGAGAGAGAGAGAAAGAGAGAGAGAGACACACACAGAGGGTTAGAGAGAAAAAGAGAGAGAGAGAGACACACACAGAGGGTTAGAGAGAGAGAAAGAGAGAGACACACAGAGGGTTAGAGAGAGAGTGAAAGAGAGAGACACACACAGAGGGTTAGAGAGAGAGAGAAAGAGAGAGAGAGAGACACACACAGAGGGTTAGAGAGAGAGAGAAAGAGAGAGAGACACACAATCACACACAGAGGGTTAGAGAAAGAGAGAGAGACACAATCAAACACAGAGGGTTAGAGAGACACATAAGGGATGAGAGAGTCAGAGGGGGAGGAAGAGAGACAGAGAGACCATGGGGAGAACAACACATAAGGAGAGAGATGGATAGATAGAGATAGATAGAGAGAGAGAGAGAGAGAGAGAGAGAGAGAGAGAGAGAGACACACACACACACAAGGGGGGAGGGAGAGAGACCACTGCATTTTTAAGTAATAAAACAGCAGAGCTACAGAGAGTTCAGAAAGTGAAGGCAAGCTGTTAAGTTAGTGGGTGTAAAGGTTGAGGAAACAAAATACAAAAACGACCCTGCTGTAAAAGAGTAAAAAAACACTAAACCACATTCATTAAATTATAATTTTCACTAACAGAATCCCTTTCAGTGAAATCTAAGGTTGCAGAACTTACTAAGATGTGGCTAAAACACTGCTCATTGACTGCATCTCTCTTCCTGCTCTGCCTCTGTCTGTATTAAAGGGACAGTAAACCTTAAAAATAATGTTATATAATTCTGCACATAGTGCAGAATTATATAACATTATATTAGCCAAATATTATTTAAACGTAATTTCCCCTATTCATTTTTAAAAGAAAGCGCTGTTTCACAGACCCGCTCTCTGCTGAGCGGGTCTGTTATATTTCCTCAGCGCATCGGGCCAGCTGTATAGTCACAGCAGAGAGCGGGTCTGTGAAACAGCGCTTTCTTTTAAAAATGAATAGGGGAAATTACATTTAAATAATATTTGGCTAATATAATGTTATATAATTCTGCACTATGTGCAGAATTATATAACATTATTTTTAAGGTTTACTGTCCCTTTAAGGAAGTGACAGTGGCACATTCCACTGCACTTAGAGGGGAAATACAGAACTCTCTTTTTCACTTTAGCAAAAGCTGGCAGCTTCACAGCACAGCAACAAAATAAATGAAAGTAGTTTTTTTCCATTTTTGTTTTGTTTTATATGATTTAACATCCAGCCCCAACCCTAAGTTCCACTTACTAATGCCTCTCACTGGATTGGTTCAGCCCAAATAGGACTGCCTCAAATAAAGCACTTATGGGCCATGCAATGATCTTAACCACTTTCATCCAGTAGATGGCGCAGCATGTTGTGTAATGGTGGGCAGACCTACTTGTGCCTCTCCATTGCACAACATGTATCTGTGAAGAAAAAAAATGCTGGGGAAAAAAATTGCAATTTTTTTATTTTATTTTTTTAAAGCCCATAAAAAAAATATATATTTTTGCCCATATGAGAGGTGAAGCACTGCCTCACCTGCCTCTAGTGACTGCACATCACTGCTAGGTAGTTATTAAATAGTTAATAACTATTTAATAACTATTGTATCTAGTTAAAATAAATACAAACTTGCCTGTAAAATAAAAATAAACCCTAAGCTAGCTACAATGTAACTCTTAGTTATATTGTAGCTAGCTTAGGGTTTATTTTATAGGTAAGTATTTAGTTTTAAATAGGAATAATGTAGTTAATTATAGTATTTTTTTTAGATTTATTTAAATTATATTTAAGTTAGGGGGTGTTAGGGTTAGGCTTAGACTTAGGTTTAGGGGTTAATACATTTAGTATAGTGGCAGCGATGTTAGGGACGGCAGATTAGGGGTTAATAATATTAAACTAATGTTTGCAAGGCGGGAGTGTAGCGGTTTATAGGTTAATATGTTTATTATAGTGGTGGCGACATTGGGGGCGGCAGATTAGGGTTTAATAAGTGTAGGTAGGTTGCGGCGACATTGGGGACGGCAGATTAGGGGTTAATAAATATAATGTAGGTGGCGGCGATGTTGGGGGCAGCAGATGAGGGATTCATAAATATAATGTAGGTGGCGGCGGTGTCCGGAGCAGCAGATTAGGGGTTAGAAATTTAATTTTAGTGTTTGTGATGCGAGAGGGCCTCGGTTTAGGGGTTAACAGGTAGTTTATGGGTGTTAGTGTACTTTTTAGCACTTTAGTTATGAGTTTTATGTTACGGCGTTGTACCATAAAACTCATAACTACTGACTTTTAAATGCATTAGGACTCTTGACAGGGTAGGGTGTACCTCTCACATTTTGGCCTCCCAGGACAGACTCGTAATACCGGCGCTATGGAAGTCCCATAGAAAAAAAGACTTTACGAAGTTTACGTAAGTCGTTTTGCGGTAAGGCCAAAGAAGTGTATGGTGACCCTAAACCTGCAAGACTTGTAATAGCAGCGGGCGTAAAAAAGCAGCATTAGGACCTGTTAACGCTGCTTTTTCAGCCTAACGCACAACTCGTAATTTAGCAGTCCAGTAGGTAAAATGGATTATTGGTGACACATTACACTGTCCCTTTAAATGAACCCTATCATATACAGCCAATGTTGCTATATAAAAGTAATTCCCTGTTACACATCTAGAAACAGATAACATTTTCTTTTTTTTACAGAAAGTCCTCAAATCTAATCTGTTCTCTAGTATAAAGTGCTGTAATTAAAGTGATATAAAACCCATAATTTTATTTCATTATTCAGATAGAGCATGTAGTTTTAAACACATTTTTAATTTAATTCTATGATCTAATTTGCTTCCTTCTCTTGGTATACTTTGTACCTAGGTAGACAATTAAACAAATTTGATAATAGAATTAAATTGGAAAGTTGTTTAAAATTGTATGTTCTGTCTGAATCATGAAAGATAATTTTCACAGATTTTATCTCAGAATGCACAAGAAGAAAGGGTTTTTACATGAGGTTAATACTTTATTACAATTTCTCTATGTTGGTCAGTTCTCTTAGCGTTGTTACCTGATTTTCAAGGTCATGATTTATGTTGATCAGAAGGAATTTGTTATTTTCTTTACTGCCACTCCAGCAGGCGAATGATTTCTTGATAATGCAATCCTATAAAGAGCAAAAAGAGGAAGAGGTTAAACATTCTCTGACACAAAACGATTTGAGGTTACTATATAGTAACATAATATCTACTCAACATCTTTGACTACAACTTATTGTGTGATTAGTGTTTTTCCTAGAGTTCTGTTCCTTATTACAAAGTTTGCCTGAACATTAAAATCTGTGGCTATGCAAGTAAAATACACGCACTGCAATTAAAGGGACATTAAACACAAATAGTAAGCTGCATAACAATGTGCCTTCATATCTGAGAAGAATTTTGCAATGAATAATGCAGCTTTAGTTTCTCAAATGAGCATATTACTTTATATTTTTTCTTTTCACTGATTCCCTGTCCCCAGAACAAAAGAAACCTTGCTAAACAATCACAAACTAATACGCAGATATAGGGGCCGATTTACCAATGTCTGGCGGACATCATCTGCTGTAGCTGATCATGTCCGCCACACATTGCTGAATGCCGACAGCATACACTGTTGGCATTTAACATTGCACAAGTAGTTTTTGTGAACTGCTTGTGCAATGCCGCCCCTTGCAGATTAGGGGGGTGTCAATCAACCCAATCGTACATGATCGGGCAAATTGCAGACCGCAGCATCAGAGGAGGCGTATGAGTTAAGGAGCAGCAGTCTTAAGACCGTTGCTTCTTAAATCCCGTTTCCGGCGAGCCTAAAGGCTCGCGCAGAAACAGATACATTAGGGGCCGTTCGGGGATTGATAAATCGGCCCCATAGCATCAACTCTGATTGCACTTGCGCAGTTAAAAGGACAGTATACACCAATTTTCATATAACTGCATGTAATAGACACTACTATAAAGAAGAATATACAAAGAACATTTGAATCGGACATCCTCAGCTTGACGGCAGTGGCCTACAACACTCAACTCCCCCCAGCTAGATCATCGGTTGGGTAGAGCAGCTCTTGGTATGCCAAACGTACTTCTGACCTGCTATCTCATTCCACATTCGCTAACTTATGCCTAACCACACTTGAACAAATGGAGGACATCTATTACTTTCCAAAGGGCCTTATTGGATCTCGGGCACAAAATGGATCATAGCTTCAACGACCTCATTGCATCTAAATCCACTCGCCGTAATTGCGAAAATACAGAACACAACAAAATAGCTGCCGTAGCCCCTAATGAGTTACACCAAGTCTCAACATTGAAGCCTATCCAAGCCACAAAGTATACTCTCTGGGTCACCGCTGAAAGGGACCATGAGGAGACATCTTCTGTCAGTTTTACCACAGTTCGGGGGAGGGCGGCCGGCTCGTCCGTGCTGGGAGAATATTTGCTGCTTCAATCATCAGTGCTTTTCACTTTGTCAGATGATGGCCCCAAATAGAAGCCAAAAGTCACTGCGGGACCGATCCCCATCAGAACACTGAGACAGCCTCTTGAATTAACAAGAGCTCCGGAACGCCGCACTTTTCCAAAGTCTCTCCACCACATTAAGAAAAAGCAGTGCGACATAGAAATACGGCGCGAACATGGCCTGGATCAAATATTGCCATTATACGGCCATACCCTACACTCAGGGACACATCGATGCCAGAACTACGTAATAGTTGGGGTAGGCTGAACAGTTACAGCTAGTTTTAGAAGATAGAGCCTCAAGCCTCTCTCTACAACATTACTTCTTTCCTCAGTAGGAACGTGGTCTTAGCACATTTCCTATTAAGAACTAAACTGTTTTATGTTGAACCTTCTGCTAACGTTCACAAGACTTGCAAACTTTTTCCTTGTCAAGACAACAAGCAGGTTTATTCCTTTGCCCTCCCAAATGTTAATTTGGATTAATATAGATTTCCTCCCCATTATGATCCTCTACAGTGCTTTTCAATTTATGATGATAGCTTATTTTATGTCATATTTTTCTATATTAGGCTTAAAGGGACATGCCACCCACATTTTTTCTTTTATGATTCAGAAAGAGAATGCAATTTTAAACATCTTTCTAATTTACTTATATTATCTAATTTGTTTTATTCTCTTGATATTCTTTGATGAAAAGCATATCTAGATATGCTCACTAGCTGCTGATTGGTTGCTGCACATAGAAGCCCCGTGTGATTGGCTCACCATGTGCATTGCTTTTTCTTCAACTAAGGATATTTAAAAAATGAAGCAAAATAAATAATGGAAGTAAATTGTAATGCTGTTTAAATTTCTATTCTCTATCTGAATCATGAAAGAAATATTTTGGGTTTAGTGGCCCTTTAACCAGTGTATTATGTTACCCTAAGCAGGTCACTCACTGCTCAACAAAGCTGGACTATCAGCTCCATTGTGGCCCCATAGCCATCAGCTAATGTTTACCAATATTATTAGTATCTCTTACAGTAAGATTGTTTATCTCTATAACTAAGAGTTATAATATAATATTTATATTCAATGTCATAGCCACTCTCATCGATATACCCTTCCTTTCTCAATACACTAGCCCCAAATACCTAGAGCATCTTTTGAAGCGGCTCTTGCCCACTGTCTTTCCCCACCCACTGCCTAATCATTCAATTAACATTGTCTATACTCTCTATAGTTACTGCATTGTGGCTCCTACAGAAAATACTAGATCCTATCTTCAGTATTCTATATACTTATCTACAGACCCAGAACGGTCTTTATACTCTTAGGAGAATTTATATATGTCCATGGTAGCTTTTATTATGCTATTCCTAAATTCTGATAACACATATTACTCTTTTTGTTTACTTAGGCATCTAATTGTTATAGTCACAACAAATCCATGTTCTTTGTTTCTCATTATATATTACTATATTGTGGCTTATGCTCAAGAAATCATATCTCACCTCCAGTATTCTATATATACTTATGCACAGGCCCAAGAGTGGTCTTTCTACTTTTAGGAGGATATATATATATATTAGAAAAGGGAGATTCCATGTTAAAATGTTCCCCACTACTGTACAATTGCTATTACCTTATTGTATTTGTATGACCTTGGATGTATACAGCAATCTTTTTAGACAAGTATGATGTTTATTTGACTACTCACATTTATCAGTTTGTCGCTATTATGTCCCAAGGTCCCATTATACTTGTAACCCTGCTTTAATGGTGAATGAACATATTTATCTTTTTTTTATTTTTGTTTAAAAAAAGCAAAACTATACATTTTTACAAAATCACTCCCAGATGGGCTATATAAATGGATCATCTACAAAACATTTATGAAAAGAAAACTCTAGTGTACAATGTCCCTTTAAGGAAAGACTGAGGTATCCCACCCTCAATCCCCTTCAGGTGGTTTAGAACGGATTTAGCTTGGTTAATTAGTAAAAAAAAAAATATTTAACAAGTATTAAAATAGATATATATTCATTTTTTAATCTTTATGTAATAGCTAAATATAAATATTTATTTATATATGCACATTGCACAATAATATTAACACCTAAACTACCTTGTTTGCTCACTGCTATTGAAAATAATACTTTGGTTCCTATCATGATTGGTTGATGAAAAACTGACAATCTTAAAAAGCTAATGAGTACAGAAAATCTAAAGTAGGAGAGGGGGGTAAAAAAAAAACCTCACAGATATATTAGCTAAAAGTGGATTAACCCAAGCCTCCTTGGGAGACTGGGAGAATGTGGAACAGGTACAATTTTCAGATGTATTGTACAGCAAATGGAAGCAAATTAAATAATGAATGAATGTTTCATTTTCAATAATGAAACATTATATGTGCTCTTAATATGCTGAGTTTAAAGTGATGGTAAACTTTCCCCTTTATAAAAACTGATCTGGAATGTTACTAATATTTTAGATGGCGTTTAATTCATCAGTTGTAATGAAGATGCGCTATAACTTACTTTTTAATATACATACGAAATTCAAATACCCTGCGCTCCGCCACTAACTTCAAAAGTCAATTTTTTTCTGTGAGCTAAAGATTTTAATAGTTGTCAAATCAGCACTCTAGCTACAACAAAACATAAATTATGCTTACCAGATCATTTCCTTTCCATCTGTATGAGCAGAGTCCACAGCTTCATTCCTTACTTGTGGGAATAATGAACCTGGCCACCGGGAGGAGGCAAAGGCACCCCAGCCAAAGGCTTAAATACCTCCCCTACTCCCCTCATCCCCCAGTCATTCTGCTGAGGGAACAAGGAACAGTAGGAGAAATATCAGGGTATAAATGGACCCGGAAGAGAAAATAAATTTTGGTTCACCCATCGGAGTATATGGGCGAGGGCCCTGGACTCTTCTCATACAGATGGAAAGGAAATTATCTGGTAAGCATAATTTATGTTTTCCATCTTAACATGAGGAGAGTCTACGGCTTCATTCCTTACTTGTGGGAAACATATACTCAAGCTCTAGAGGACACTGAATGAAACGGGAGGGTAAAATGAGAGGCGGACCCTATTCTGAGGGCACCACAGCCTGCAAAACCTTTCTCCCAAAAGATGCTTCAGCCGAAGCAAAAACGACAAACTTGTAAAATTATGAAAAGGTATGTAAGGAGGACCAAGTAGCCGCCTTATAAATCGAGAACCGGGAAAATCTGTGGTACAACCCTGTCCTTGTAGACATTATATAATTTAGGAATGCAAGGTTCCTCAGGTAATTTAGGTTTTGGAACCTCTAAAGTAGCCAACACCTCCTTTAGCAAAAAGCGTTCAATCCTAAATCTAAAGTCTGGTTACTCCGTAGCTGGAGGCTTAGAGGCAGCAGATTCCGACCCAGAAAGAGCATCCTCTGAAGTATCCGAGGCGTCTTCATCATTGAATAATCTTGTATCAGATAAATCCAACAAGCTAGTAGATGACCCCTGGGAAGGATAGCAATATTTAACCTTTCGTTGCGCTTAGCAGGGCGAGGTAAAGCACTAAAGGCCGCAGACACTGCCATCTGTAACTGTTCAGTAAAGTCTGGTGGTAAAAGGGCCCTTCCAGATGGAGGAATAGGAATGCTATGGGAAGCTGAATGTGTATTAGGAGATGAATGTAGGGTGCGCACCTCACAGGACAAAGACTCCTCAGAGGTTGAAGGCTCAGTAGTATTAAACATATTAGCTTTCTTTGATAATATTACTTTATCAAGGCATGTGGAACATAATTGAGCAGGCGGGTATACTGTGGCCTCCTCACAATATAGACAGGCATTAGCTTTAGGTAAAGAGGGAGTACCCTAGTCCTCCAAAGCTTGCGCTTATAAAAAAGGACTAAAGACAAAAATAAATGGCACCTTTATACCCCCAATGGCTGGGGCACTCACTACCTCCTATGACCCAGGCCAAGAGAGAAACCGCTTCATCTCCAGACACCGCACAGTCAGGAAGAAGAGAGCCACTGTGACCATACCCGGTCACATGGGGCGCCATGCAGGACCGCCCCTGCACCACTAAAAGCGCGCCAAGCCTAACTGACTGTGCAACGCTCCAAAGTGAAAGTAAAACCTGAGCCCATCTCACAAATCTCACAGCATAAACACAATATAAAAAATATGTGATTAATCCCTCCTGTTCAATAATCCCCTTCCGGAGACATTAACCTTCGATTAAATGCAGAAAAAAGGAGTCACACTGTGACCCTGTCTTCTTGCGTTATCAAATGTGTATAAATAATTAAATGATTTTACCGGAATCTATGCCGTAGAACAGAAACACAGCCTCTAAAGTTTGACAGTTTTGCAGCATCGCTCCTGACATGGACTTAAGTGATAGAAGCAGGCAGTGAAACTCGTCAACACTGATTTCTTAGGAGCTGTTAATATGAGTCTGGATGGGTTCGCAGAAAGACTCTCCCTGCATCTCCAGTTCTAACATTCACCAATGCTCTCACTGAGAGGCTGACAAGACTACTTAAAAACTCCAGTCCCATTTCGAAGGGTACTACCCTCCATAAGGAACTACTCCGTATCTTCTGACACTTCTCTGCCAACCTTCTGTGACGAAAGGCAAAGAATGACTGGAGGATGAGGGGAGTGGGGGAGGTATTTAAGCCTTTGGCTGGGGTGTCTTTGCCTCCTCCTGGTGGCCAGGTTCAGTATTCCCATAAGTAAGGAATTAAGCCGTGGACTCTCCTCATATTAAGATGGCAGAGCGCAGGGAATTTAAATTTCATATCTATATTAAAAATTTATTTATATCTCATATTTATTACAACTGATTAATTAAACATCATCTAAAATACCACTAACAGTCTATTTCAGTCTTGAAAAATGCTTCTAGTAAAAGCTATCACTGTTTCAGTTCTTCCCTGCACACCACGTGTAACTCATAACTGTCCAGGAAAATATGGCTGAGGTGGTAACCTTACTGGTAGATGCTCTAGCTGCACAATTACTAACACGTTGCTGCTCATATTATTGAGTTTAATGTCAAATTAAATTGGCTTCAAAATATCTCCAAATGCTTTGAAGTTGTCAAAATTTCTAAATATTGTCCCCATGATATGTTCTCTGCAGTATTTAGACCTTACATCTAGTTACTAAATGGAAAATAAATTGTGGGACAACCACTAGTTATCTAACAACACTAATATTTAGGCTAAGGGACAGTTAGACCTTCTTATTCTCAAGAATTCATGTCAAACTCTGGTGCAGGGTTATCCCTTGTACTAAGACTGGAAAGAGAACTCTGTGGTAAGTACAAAGACATAGGGGCATATTTATCATGCTCCGTATGGAGCTTGATGCCCCTTGTTTCCGGCAAGCCTTCAGACTCGCCAGAAACAGAAGTTATGAAGCAGCGGTCTAAAGATCGCTGCTCCATAACTTGTGCGCCTGCTCTGAGGCGGCGGACAGAAATCAACCCAATCGAATACGATCTGGTTGATTGACACCCCCTGCAATTGTCAGCTCATCCAGGGTTGACAGTCTAACCAAATGATGACACTTCGGGAAGTAATATATAACAATTGTAATCTCTCTCAATCTTTCTCTCTCTCTCTCTCTCTTTCCTCTCTCTCTTGTCTCTCTCTTTCTTTCTCTCTCTATCGTCTCTATCTATCTTTCTCTTTCTCTATCTTCTCTCTCTCTTTATATAAACTGTACAATCACACAATGCTGAGCTCTCTGATGCAATTTCAGAAAGAAAAGAATTTAGCAGTGGAGCTTACACAAAGTAACAAGTGAAATGTTAATATAATAAAATAAAATATATAAAATAACTAAATCAGCCATTGAAACAAGATGAGTTTGAGGCTTTGGCAATGTTAAAAACAGGTCATTGTCTTTTTTTTAGTATTATATATTATGTATATTGCAGTGTTCTCCACATAAACAGTGAGGGCACTGTACAACTTTCTAGTCTAATATGATAACATTTTCTGCTATTCAAAGCACAAATTAATTGCATAATGTAACTTAAAGGGACAGTCAACACCCGAAAGAACTTTATCCTATACCTTCGATCCGCCAAAGACAATGCGCCTGCCAGGGCCGCCATCAGGGGGTGACAGGGCTGACTCCTGTCAGGGGCCCAATGGGCAGCCACCAGTGGGTACTACAGCAGAGTGCTAATTGAGCATGGGAAATGTTATTAAAAGGAGTAAAGTATTAGCATTTGAGAGGATTTCTGTCAGACGGCAGATCACTTTCATTTGCAGAGGAGGTAGGACTTACTAGTAAATGTTTTTTTATTTCTTTGTGCAATTTCGGATTGTAACTTCAGTGTGGTAGTAGTTGTATGGTGGGGCCAGGGTTCCAAAACTATTTTTTTTTAGCAGCAAAGTATTTATGATTATTTGATAATGCTGTAGAAATTCTATATTTAAAACCATGCAGAAATGTTTCCTCATCAATACACAAATGGTAGGTGCCCTTCTCTGGATGCCTCTGTGAGGGTGGGTGTGTATGTCTGTGTTTTCTGTGGATGTCTCTGTGAGGGTGTGTGGGGGTGTGTGGGGGTGTGTGTGTATGTATGTTTGTATGTATGTCTGTGTTTTCTGTGGATGTCTGTGAGGATGTGTGTTTTCTGTGGGTGTCTCTGTGAGGATGTGTGTATGTCTTTTTGTGTTTTCTGTGGATGTCTCAGTGAGGGTGTGTGTATGTATGTCTTTCTGTGTTTTATGTGGTTGTCTCTCTGTATGTGTATGTCTTTGTGTGTTTTCTGTGTGTGTCTCTCTGTGTGTGTGTGTGTCTGTGTGTTTTCTGAGGCTGTCTCTGTCGGTGTTTCCTTGGGTGTATGTGCAAGTTTGAGTTTGTGTGTGTGTCCCCGTTGTATGTTCCTTTTTAGGACATTTTGACCTTACTACTGATTATTCACATCTTTCTACAGACTTTGAGACTAATGAGACCTTTACGAAAGTCACCAATCCACCATTTAACCTTTAAATTATTGTTTAGGCAGTTCAGGGCCCTTCCTTTCAGCCACTGCATGCTGTTGTCATCATTTAGTTGGCATCTTCCTTTACAAAAAACATAATTTATGCTTACCTGATAAATTTATTTCTCTTGTAGTGTGTTCAGTCCACGGGTCATCCATTACTTATGGGATATATTTTCCTTCCCAACAGGAAGTTGCAAGAGGATCACCCAAGCAGAGCTGCTATATAGCTCCTCCCCTCACATGTCATATCCAGTCATTCGACCGAAACAAGACGAGAAAGGAAAAACTATAGGGTGCAGTGGTGACTGGAGTTTTAATTAAAATTTAGAACTGCCTCAAAAAAAGACAGGGCGGGCCGTGGACTGAACACACTACAAGAGAAATAAATTTATCAGGTAAGCATAAATTATGTTTTCTCTTGTTAAGTGTGTTCAGTCCACGGGTCATCCATTACTTATGGGATACCAATACCAAAGCTAAAGTACACGGATGATGGGAGGGACAAGGCAGGAACATTAAACAGAAGGAACCACTGCCTGTAGAACCTTTCTCCCAAAAACAGCCTCCGAAGAATCAAAAGTGTCAAATTTGTAAAATTTTGAAAAGGTATGAAGTGAAGACCAAGTTGCAGCCTTGCAAATCTGTTCAACAGAGGCCTCATTCTTAAAGGCCCAGGTGGAAGCCACAGCTCTAGTGGAATGAGCTGTAATTCTTTCAGGAGGCTGCTGTCCAGCAGTCTCATAGGCTAAACGTATTATGCTACGAAGCCAAAAAGAGAGAGAGGTGGCCGAAGCCTTTTGACCTCTCCTCTGACCAGAATAAACGACAAACAGAGAAGAAGTTTCCTGAAAATCTTTAGTTGCCTGTAAGTAGAACTTCAGGGCACGGACTACGTCCAGATTATGCAAAAGAGGTTCCTTCTTTGAGGAAGGATTAGGACATAATGATGGAACAACAATCTCTTGATTGATATTCCTGTTAGAAACAACCTTAGGTAAAAACCCAGGTTTAGTAAGCCGAACTACCTTGTCTGAATGAAAAATCAGATAAGGAGAATCGCAATGTAAGGCAGATAACTCAGAGACTCTTCGAGCCGAGGAAATAGCCATCAAAAACAGAACTTTTCAAGATAAAAGCTTAATATCAATGGAATGAAGGGGTTCAAACGGAACACCCTGAAGAACTTTAAGAAACAGAATTTATGTTTACCTGATAAATTACTTTCTCCAACGGTGTGTCCGGTCCACGGCGTCATCCTTACTTGTGGGATATTCTCTTCCCCAACAGGAAATGGCAAAGAGCCCAGCAAAGCTGGTCACATGATCCCTCCTAGGCTCCGCCTACCCCAGTCATTCGACCGACGTTAAGGAGGAATATTTGCATAGGAGAAACCATATGATACCGTGGTGACTGTAGTTAAAGAAAATAAAATATCAGACCTGATTAAAAAACCAGGGCGGGCCGTGGACCGGACACACCGTTGGAGAAAGTAATTTATCAGGTAAACATAAATTCTGTTTTCTCCAACATAGGTGTGTCCGGTCCACGGCGTCATCCTTACTTGTGGGAACCAATACCAAAGCTTTAGGACACGGATGAAGGGAGGGAGCAAATCAGGTCACCTAAATGGAAGGCACCACGGCTTGCAAAACCTTTCTCCCAAAAATAGCCTCAGAAGAAGCAAAAGTATCAAACTTGTAAAATTTGGTAAAAGTGTGCAGTGAAGACCAAGTCGCTGCCCTACATATCTGATCAACAGAAGCCTCGTTCTTGAAGGCCCATGTGGAAGCCACAGCCCTAGTGGAATGAGCTGTGATTCTTTCGGGAGGCTGCCGTCCGGCAGTCTCGTAAGCCAATCTGATGATGCTTTTAATCCAAAAAGAGAGAGAGGTAGAAGTTGCTTTTTGACCTCTCCTTTTACCGGAATAAACAACAAACAAGGAAGATGTTTGTCTAAAATCCTTTGTAGCATCTAAATAGAATTTTAGAGCGCGAACAACATCCAAATTGTGCAACAAACGTTCCTTCTTCGAAACTGGTTTCGGACACAGAGAAGGTACGATAATCTCCTGGTTAATGTTTTTGTTAGAAACAACTTTTGGAAGAAAACCAGGTTTAGTACGTAAAACCACCTTATCTGCATGGAACACCAGATAAGGAGGAGAACACTGCAGAGCAGATAATTCTGAAACTCTTCGAGCAGAAGAAATTGCAACCAAAAACAAAACTTTCCAAGATAATAACTTAATATCAACGGAATGTAAGGGTTCAAACGGAACCCCCTGAAGAACTGAAAGAACTAAGTTGAGACTCCAAGGAGGAGTCAAAGGTTTGTAAACAGGCTTGATTCTGACCAGAGCCTGAACAAAGGCTTGAACATCTGGCACAGCTGCCAGCTTTTTGTGAAGTAACACAGACAAGGCAGAAATCTGTCCCTTCAGGGAACTTGCAGATAATCCTTTTTCCAATCCTTCTTGAAGGAAGGATAGAATCTTAGGAATCTTAACCTTGTCCCAAGGGAATCCTTTAGATTCACACCAACAGATATATTTTTTCCAAATTTTGTGGTAAATCTTTCTAGTTACAGGCTTTCTGGCCTGAACAAGAGTATCGATAACAGAATCTGAGAACCCTCGCTTCGATAAGATCAAGCGTTCAATCTCCAAGCAGTCAGCTGGAGTGAGACCAGATTCGGATGTTCGAACGGACCCTGAACAAGAAGGTCTCGTCTCAAAGGTAGCTTCCATGGTGGAGCCGATGACATATTCACCAGATCTGCATACCAAGTCCTGCGTGGCCACGCAGGAGCTATCAAGATCACCGACGCCCTCTCCTGATTGATCCTGGCTACCAGCCTGGGGATGAGAGGAAACGGCGGGAACACATAAGCTAGTTTGAAGGTCCAAGGTGCTACTAGTGCATCCACTAGAGCCGCCTTGGGATCCCTGGATCTGGACCCGTAGCAAGGAACTTTGAAGTTCTGACGAGAGGCCATCAGATCCATGTCTGGAATGCCCCACAGTTGAGTGACTTGGGCAAAGATTTCCGGATGGAGTTCCCACTCCCCCGGATGCAATGTCTGACGACTCAGAAAATCCGCTTCCCAATTTTCCACTCCTGGGATGTGGATAGCAGACAGGTGGCAGGAGTGAGACTCCGCCCATAGAATGATTTTGGTCACTTCTTCCATCGCTAGGGAACTCCTTGTTCCCCCCTGATGGTTGATGTACGCAACAGTTGTCATGTTGTCTGATTGAAACCGTATGAACTTGGCCCTCGCTAGCTGAGGCCAAGCTTTGAGAGCATTGAATATCGCTCTCAGTTCCAGAATATTTATCGGTAGAAGAGATTCTTCCCGAGACCAAAGACCCTGAGCTTTCAGGGATCCCCAGACCGCGCCCCAGCCCATCAGACTGGCGTCGGTCGTGACAATGACCCACTCTGGTCTGCGGAAGGTCATCCCTTGTGACAGGTTGTCCAGGGACAGCCACCAACGGAGTGAGTCTCTGGTCCTCTGATTTACTTGTATCTTCGGAGACAAGTCTGTATAGTCCCCATTCCACTGACTGAGCATGCACAGTTGTAATGGTCTTAGATGAATGCGCGCAAAAGGAACTATGTCCATTGCCGCTACCATCAAACCTATCACTTCCATGCACTGCGCTATGGAAGGAAGAGGAACGGAATGAAGTATCCGACAAGAGTCTAGAAGCTTTGTTTTTCTGGCTTCTGTCAGAAAAATCCTCATTTCTAAGGAGTCTATTATTGTTCCCAAGAAGGGAACCCTTGTTGACGGAGATAGAGAACTCTTTTCCACGTTCACTTTCCATCCATGAGATCTGAGAAAGGCCAGGACAATGTCCGTGTGAGCCTTTGCTTGAGGAAGGGACGACGCTTGAATCAGAATGTCATCCAAGTAAGGTACTACGGCAATGCCCCTTGGTCTTAGCACAGCTAGAAGGGACCCTAGTACCTTTGTGAAAATCCTTGGAGCAGTGGCTAATCCGAAAGGAAGCGCCACGAACTGGTAATGCTTGTCCAGGAATGCGAACCTTAGGAACCGATGATGTTCCTTGTGGATAGGAATATGTAGATACGCATCCTTTAAATCCACCGTGGTCATGAATTGACCTTCCTGGATGGAAGGAAGAATTGTTCGAATGGTTTCCATCTTGAACGATGGAACCTTGAGAAACTTGTTTAAGATCTTGAGATCTAAGATTGGTCTGAACGTTCCCTCTTTTTTGGGAACTATGAACAGATTGGAGTAGAACCCCATCCCTTGTTCTCCTAATGGAACAGGATGAATCACTCCCATTTTTAACAGGTCTTCTACACAATGTAAGAATGCCTGTCTTTTTATGTGGTCTGAAGACAACTGAGACCTGTGGAACCTCCCCCTCGGGGGAAGCCCCTTGAACTCCAGAAAATAACCTTGGGAGACTATTTCTAGTGCCCAAGGATCCAGAACATCTCTTGCCCAAGCCTGAGCGAAGAGAGAGAGTCTGCCCCCCACCAGATCCGGTCCCGGATCGGGGGCCAACATTTCATGCTGTCTTGGTAGCAGTGGCAGGTTTCTTGGCCTGCTTTCCCTTGTTCCAGCCTTGCATTGGTCTCCAAGCTGGCTTGGCTTGAGAAGAATTACCCTCTTGCTTAGAGGACGTAGCACTTTGGGCTGGTCCGTTTCTACGAAAGGGACGAAAATTAGGTTTATTTTTTGCCTTGAAAGGCCGATCCTGAGGAAGGGCGTGGCCCTTACCCCCAGTGATATCAGAGATAATCTCTTTCAAGTCAGGGCCAAACAGCGTTTTCCCCTTGAAAGGAATGTTAAGTAGCTTGTTCTTGGAAGACGCATCAGCTGACCAAGATTTCAACCAAAGCGCTCTGCGCGCCACAATAGCAAACCCAGAGTTCTTAGCCGCTAACCTAGCCAATTGCAAAGTGGCGTCTAAGGTGAAAGAATTAGCCAATTTGAGAGCATTGATTCTGTCCATAATCTCCTCATAAGGAGGAGAATCACTATCGACCGCCTTTACCAGCTCATCGAACCAGAAACACGCGGCTGTAGCGACAGGGACAATGCATGAAATTGGTTGTAGAAGGTAACCCTGCTGAACAAACATCTTTTTAAGTAAACCTTCTAATTTTTTATCCATAGGATCTTTGAAAGCACAACTATCTTCTATGGGTATAGTGGTGCGTTTGTTTAAGGTGGAAACCGCTCCCTCGACCTTGGGGACTGTCTGCCATAAGTCCTTTCTGGGGTCGACCATAGGAAACAATTTTTTAAATATGGGGGGAGGGACGAAAGGAATACCGGGCCTTTCCCATTCTTTATTTACAATGTCCGCCACCCGCTTGGGTATAGGAAAAGCTTCTGGGAGCCCCGGGACCTCTAGGAACTTGTCCATTTTACATAGTTTCTCTGGGATGACCAACTTGTCACAATCATCCAGAGTGGATAATACCTCCTTAAGCAGAATGCGGAGATGTTCCAACTTAAATTTAAACGAAATCACATCAGGTTCAGCTTGTTGAGAAATGTTCCCTGAATCAGTAATTTCTCCCTCAGACAAAACCTCCCTGGCCCCATCAGACTGGTTTAGGGGCCCTTCAGAACCATTATTATCAGCGTCGTCATGCTCTTCAGTATCTAAAACAGAGCAGTCGCGCTTACGCTGATAAGTGTTCATTTTGGCTAAAATGTTTTTGACAGAATTATCCATTACAGCCGTTAATTGTTGCATAGTAAGGAGTATTGGCGCGCTAGATGTACTAGGGGCCTCCTGAGTGGGCAAGACTCGTGTAGACGAAGGAGGGAATGATGCAGTACCATGCTTACTCCCCTCACTTGAGGAATCATCTTGGGCATCATTGTCATTGTCACATAAATCACATTTATTTAAATGAGAAGGAACTCTGGCTTCCCCACATTCAGAACACAGTCTATCTGGTAGTTCAGACATGTTAAACAGGCATAAACTTGATAACAAAGTACAAAAAACGTTTTAAAATAAAACCGTTACTGTCACTTTAAATTTTAAACTGAACACACTTTATTACTGCAATTGCGAAAAAATATGAAGGAATTGTTCAAAATTCACCAAAATTTCACCACAGTGTCTTAAAGCCTTAAAAGTATTGCACACCAAATTTGGAAGCTTTAACCCTTAAAATAACGGAACCGGAGCCGTTTTTAACTTTAACCCCTTTACAGTCCCTGGTATCTGCTTTGCTGAGACCCAACCAAGCCCAAAGGGGAATACGATACCAAATGACGCCTTCAGAAAGTCTTTTCTAAGTATCAGAGCTCCTCACACATGCGACTGCATGTCATGCCTCTCAAAAACAAGTGCGCAACACCGGCGCGAAAATGAGGCTCTGCCTATGATTTGGGAAAGCCCCTAAAGAATAAGGTGTCTAAAACAGTGCCTGCCGATATAATCTTATCAAAATACCCAGATTAAATGATTCCTCAAGGCTAAATATGTGTTAATAATGAATCGATTTAGCCCAGAAAAAGTCTACAGTCTTAATAAGCCCTTGTGAAGCCCTTATTTACTATCTTAATAAACATGGCTTACCGGATCCCATAGGGAAAATGACAGCTTCCAGCATTACATCGTCTTGTTAGAATGTGTCATACCTCAAGCAGCAAGAGACTGCTCACTGTTCCCCCAACTGAAGTTAATTGCTCTCAACAGTCCTGTGTGGAACAGCCATGGATTTTAGTAACGGTGCTAAAATCATTTTCCTCATACAAACAGAAATCTTCATCTCTTTTCTGTTTCTGAGTAAATAGTACATACCAGCACTATTTTAAAATAACAAACTCTTGATTGAATAATAAAAACTACAGTTAAACACTAAAAAACTCTAAGCCATCTCCGTGGAGATGTTGCCTGTACAACGGCAAAGAGAATGACTGGGGTAGGCGGAGCCTAGGAGGGATCATGTGACCAGCTTTGCTGGGCTCTTTGCCATTTCCTGTTGGGGAAGAGAATATCCCACAAGTAAGGATGACGCCGTGGACCGGACACACCTATGTTGGAGAAACCAAGTTTAAGCTCCACGGAGGAGCAACAGTTTTAAACACAGGCTTAATCCTAGTCAAAGCCTGACAAAAAGCCTGGACGTCTGGATTCTCTGCCAGACGTTTGTGTAAAAGAATAGACAGAGCAGAAATCTGTCCCTTTAACGAACTAGCGGATAAACCCTTTTCTAAACCGTCTTGTAGAAAAGCCAATATCCTAGGAATCCTAACCTTACTCCATGAGTAACTCTTGGATTCACACCAATATAAATATTTACGCCATATCTTATGGTAAATTTTTCTGGTAACAGGTTTCCAAGCCTGTATTAATGTATCAATTACCGACTCCGAAAAACCACGCTTTGATAGAATAAAGCGTTCAATCTCCATGCAGTCAGCCTCAGAGACATTAGGCTTGGATGGTTGAAAGGACCCTGAATTAGAAGGTCCTGCCTCAGAGGCAGAGACCATGGCGGACAGGACGACATGTCCACTAGGTCTGCATACCAGATCCTGCGTGGCCACGCAGGCGCTATCAGAATCATTGATGCTCTCTCCTGTTTGATCCTGGCAATCAGTCGAGGTAGCAACGGAAACGGTGGAAACACATAAGCCATGTTGAAAACCCAAGGGGCTGCTAGTGCACCTACCAGCACCGCTCCCAGGTCCCTGGATCCGTAACAAGGAAGCTTGGCGTTCTGGTGAGATGCCATGAGATCCAGCTCCGGTTCGCCCCAACAAAGAATCAGTTGAGCAAGTTCCCACTCCCCAGGATGAAAGGTCTGGCAACTTAGAAAATCCGCCTCCCAGTTCTCCACACCTGGGATGTAGATCGCTGACAGATGACAAGAGTGAGACTCTGCCCAGCGAATTATCTTCGAGACTTCCAACATCGCTAGGGAACTCCTGGTTCCCCCTTGATGATTGAAGTAAGCCACAGTCGTGATGTTGTCCGACTGAAATCTGATGAACCTCAGTGTTGCTAACTGAGGCCAAGCTAGAAGAGCATTGAATATTGCTCTTAACTCCAGAATGTTTATTGGGAGGAGTTTCTCCTCCTGAGTCCACGATCCCTGAGCCTTCAGGGAGTTCCAGACTGCACCCCAGCCTAGTAGGCTGGCATCTGTTGTTACAATCGTCCAATCTGGTCTGCGAAAAGTCATTCCTTTGGACAGATGAACCCGCGACAACCACCAGAGAAGAGAATCTCTGGCCTCCTGGTCCAGATTTAGTAAAGGGGACAGATCTGAGTAATCCCCATTCCACTGACTTAGCATGCATAGTTGCAGTGGTCTGAGATGCAGGCGCGCAAATGGCACTATGTCCATTGCCGCGACCATTAAGCCGATTACTTCCATGCACTGAGCTACTGATGGGTTTGGAATGGAATGAAGGACACGGCAAGCATTTAGGATTTTTGATAACCTGGACTCCGTCAGGTAAATCTTCATCTCTACAGAATCTATAAGAAATATAGAAAGGGAACCCTTGTGAGTGGTAACAGAGAACTCTTTTCCATGTTCACTTTCCACCCATGCGACCTCAGAAATGCTAGAACTATCTCTGTATGAGACTTTGCATTTTGAAAACTTGACGCTTGTATCAGAATGTCGTCTAGGTACGGAGCCACCGCTAAGCCTCGCGGTCTTAGTACCGCCAGAAGCGATCCCAGAACCTTTGTAAAAATTCTTGGGGCCGTAGCCAACCCGTAGGGAAGAGCTACAAACTGGTAATGCCTGTCTAGAAAGGCAAACCTTAGGTACCGATAATTATCTTTGTGAATCGGTATGTGAAGGTAGGCATCCTTTAAGTCCACTGTGGTCATATATTGACCCTCTTGGATCATGGGTAGGATTGTTCGAATAGTTTCCATCTTGAACGATGGAACCCTTAGGAATTTGTTTAAGATCTTCAGGTCCAAGATTGGCCTGAAGGTTCCCTCTTTTTTGGGAACCACAAACAGATTTGAGTAAAAACCTTGCCCTTGTTCCGTCCGCAGAACCGGGTGGATCACTCCCATTACTAAGAGGTCTTGTACACATCTTAGAAATGCCTCTTTCTTTATTAGATTTGTTGATAACCTTGACAGATGAAATCTCCCTTGTGGAGGAGAAGTTTTGAAGTCCAGAAGGTATCCCTGAGATATTATCTCCAATGCCCAGGGATCCTGGACATCTCTTGCCCAGGCCTGGGCGAAGAGAGAAAGTCTGCCCCCCACTAGATCCGTTTCCGGATAGGGGGCCCTTTCTTCATGCTGTCTTAGGGGCAGAAGTAGGTTTTCTGGCCTGCTTGCCCTTGTTCCAGGACTGGTTGCCTTTCCAACCCTGTCTGTAACGAGTAGCAGTCCCTTCCTGTTTTTGGGGCGGAGGAAGTTGATGCTGCTCCTGCCTTGAAATTACGAAAGGCACGGAAATTAGACTGTTTGGCCTTTGATTTGGCCCTGTCCTGAGGAAGGGTGTGACCCTTATCACCAGTAATGTCAGCAATAATTTCTTTCAAGCCGGGCCCGAATAAGGTTTGCCCTTTGAAAGGAATATTAAGCAATTTAGATTTAGAAGTTACATCTGCTGACCAGGATTTAAGCCATAGCGCTCTGCGCGCCTGGATGGCGAATCCGGAGTTCTTAGCCGTGAGTTTGGTTAAATGCACAACGGCATCCGAAACAAATGCATTAGCTAGCTTAAGGGCTTTAAGCTTGTTCATAATCTCATCCAATGGTGCTGTGCGAATAGCCTCTTCCAGAGACTCAAACCAGAATGCCGCTGCAGCAGTGACGGGCGCAATGCATGCAAGGGGCTGTAATATAAAACCTTGTTGAACAAACATTTTCTTAAGGTAACCTTCTAATTTTTTATCCATTGGATCTGAGAAAGCACAACTATCCTCCACCGGGATAGTGGTACGCTTGGCTAAAGTAGAAACTGCTCCCTCCACCTTAGGGACCGTCTGCCATAAGTCTCGTGTGGTGGCGTCTATTGGGAACATTTTTCTAAATATCGGAGGAGGGGAAAAGGGCACACCGGGTCTATCCCACTCCTTGCTAATAATTTCTGTAAGCCTTTTAGGTATAGGAAAAACGTCAGTACACACCGGTACCGCATAGTATTTATCCAGCCTACATAATTTCTCTGGGATTGCAACCGTGTCGCAATCATTCAGAGCCGCTAACACCTCCCCTAGCAATACACGGAGGTTCTCAAGCTTAAATTTAAAATTTGAAATTTCCGAATCCGGTCTCCCCGGATCAGATCCGTCACCCACAGAATGAAGCTCTCCGTCCTCATGTTCTGCAAATTGTGACGCAGTATCGGACATGGCTCTCGTGTCATCGGCGCGCTCTGTCCTAAACCCAGAGCTATCACGCTTGCCTCTTAACTCAGGCAAATTAGATAATACTTCTTTCATAACATTAGCCATATCATGCAAAGTGATTTGTAAGGGCCTTGATGTACTTGGCGCCACAATCTCACGCACCTCCTGAGCGGGAGGCGAAGGTACTGACACGTGAGGAGAGTTAGGCGGCATAACTTCCCCCTCGTTGTCTGGTGATAATTTCTTTACCAGTAAAGACTGACTTTTATTTAAAGTAACATCAATACAATTGGTACACATATTTCTATTGGGCTCCACATTGGCTTTTAAACATAATGAACAAGTAGATTCATCTGTATCAGACATGTTTAAACAGACTAGCAATGAAGGCTAGCAAGCTTGGAAAAAATCTTTCAATAAATTTACAAGCAATAGAAAAAAACGCTGCAGCGCTTTTAAAAAACACAAAAAAAACTGTCACAGTTGAAATAACAATGAATTAATTCAGTTATAGCCAACAATTATAACAGTAAATGTATGAATTTAGCAGAGGATTGCACCCACTAGCAAACGGATGATTAACCCCTCAATACCCAAAAAACGGATAATCAATTTAAGATTTAACGCTTTTATCACAGTCAAACACACTGTCACAGGTCTGCTGTGACTGATTACCTCCCTCAAAAATGAATTTTGAAGACCCCTGAGCTCTCTGGAGACGTTCTGGATCAAGGAGGAAGAAGCAGGAAGACTGTGCTAGAATTTTAACTGCGCAACAAGGCGCTAAAAAAGGCCCCTCCCACTCATATTACAACAGTGGGAGACCTGTTACAACGGTTTCTATGCAGAAATATACGTTAGCCATATGGAAAAAAAAAATCATGCCCAAAAAGATTTATCAACAAAGTACCTCACAAAACGAATAACATTCCAGTAAACGTTTTAAAACAACTTTCCAGTGTTATGCAAAGTTATCACTAAGCCTGCTACCAGTCGCTTCCACTGCAGTTAAGGCTCATACATTTATTTCAGTATTAACAGTATTTTCTCAGTCAAATTCTAGTCCCTAGAAATTAACTCAACTGCGCATACATTTATCAGCCTGATATCAGTCTTTACTACTGCATTAAAGGCTGTACTTACATCATATGGGTAACAGCAGTGTTTTCTTAGTCAATTCCAATTACTGCACATACCTCATTTGCGGGGAACCCCGCATGCTATTCCCTTTTCTGAAGTTACCCCACTCCTCAGAATGTGTGAGAACAGCCAGTGGATCTTAGTTACGTCTGCTAAGATCATAGAAAACGCAGGCAGATTCTTCTTCTAAATACTGCCTGAGAGAAAAAAACAGCACACTCCGGTGCCATTTTAAAATAATAAACTTTTGATTGAAGAATAATTAGATAAAAAAACTCCTATCTCCTCTCACGACCTCCTTCTTTGTTGAGACTTGCAAGAGAATGACTGGATATGACATGTGAGGGGAGGAGCTATATAGCAGCTCTGCTTGGGTGATCCTCTTGCAACTTCCTGTTGGGAAGGAGAATATATCCCATAAGTAATGGATGACCCGTGGACTGAACACACTTAATAAGAGAAAGATAATCAGAACTCCATATTTTGTTTTCTAAATTTCCTTTTTTTACCTCATTACTTGTCTGCTAGAGTGTCTATATGTATACTTACCAGAAGTCCCACTTTTACTGGGATTGTCCCTGTTTGGAGGCGCTGTCCCAGTGTCCCACCCGGTTGTTCATTCTGTCACAGTAATGTTGCCACCTCCGGGTTTCAAATCATGTGTCTGGGTTTCAGACCGCCTGAAACCCGGACACATTATTCAAAATGACTGGACTGTGACTCTCCAGCATAGTTGGATACTGATACTTTGTTACACACAGCCCTGCTTAGCTTAACGTTCGTGTCCTTCAAAGTGTACATTTAGTAATACAGGCTGAGTGAGCAGCATAGAGTTTTTTAATTTTGTAGTACTACTTGGTTTATTTTTCTAAGAATTTAACACCCCCTGACCCCTGGTGACATCACCGGTGATACACGTTTAGGGGAATCATATGGGCATGACCAGGAAGTGCAGACAGGTATGATTTTTGGCGTGGATCTTGCTTTACTGCATGCAGGATAGCATATTGGCTGTAAACTTCCTGCGTTATGGTATTGTGTAGCCTCTTAAACAGCTTTAGCAGGTACGTGTTTCTTTTTGACTTATTACATTCAATGTTGTATTTATGCCTTATTAGTATTCGGTTCTGTTCCATAATTAGACACATAAAACACATATTACCCTGCAGATATCAAATTGTGTGATGTATATGCTTGTCACTATTTTATGAAATTGGTAATTATGCTTGATGTTTGGCATTATTTAGAATCTGAGATTTAGATGAATGATTTATTTGCTCATGTTGTGTATGGGTTGCCATGACAATGTAATGGTGACTTTTTTACTAGGGGGTGGTGTTTTGGTCTATTTAAACTGTGTGATTCACTTGTTGTTTGACTGAGGAAGGGTAGAGTATCCACAAAACATTACGCACATAAAGGCTACTACTTTTAAAAGGACCGGAAATCGCCACTCCCCTTGGCCACGCCCCTGACCACACCCCCACTGGCACCGCACCAGGTGGTCCCAGTTTCACCTTTAAAAATTATGGTAAACCTATCTATATGTGAATCCTTATGTGCGAGTGTGTGTGTGTTTCAGTGTATGAGTGTGTCTGTGTGTTTGTATGTTACTACCTTTACAAAATTTCCAAGTTTAAATAGACACTTAGGAATAAAGTGCATATACGTTTTAGTCACTTGGTCAAAAAATGCACATTAGGAGTTTCCTGATATGTATCTGTATTTTAAAAAGTCAATAAAGTTTCTACTTTTTTCAGCCTTCTATCTGGTGCCTTTTGTAGTGCAGCTGCATCTTTTTTTCTTTTGATGCTTTTTGGCTGACTTGTTTGGCCACTGCAGAGTGCACCCCCTCCAGCATTAGCCCAGTGGTTTGTTACACTTCCTCATTCCATTTGCAAGGAGCATTCAGGGAGCTGCAGCGGCAAGACCTGTTTGTTTTTCAAAAATTGCACATGTCAAAGGGCGGGGGGGCCCTGATCAATGGTTAAGTCAGGTGCCCCAAAATTTCTAGTGGCGGCCCTGGCCGCCGGCACCGCATCCCATTTTCAACACTTCTAACGTTATACTAGTAATTGTCCGAGTCACATATGTTTTTCTAATAGAGATATGGCTGCCAAGCTCCCCCCCCTCCTCCTTCGTCCACTTCTTTACTAAATGTCTTGCTCGTTCATGTATGAACCGTTGACGCATGCACATTTTATGTTCTGTCAGTTTTCAAGCCGAAATCAGGAGTGCAAGCATGAAAGCATGTTAAGAATCCAGCCAAGGATTCGATTCTGATTGGCTGATTCAATTAAACTGAAACCTACTACGTCACGGTGGGGGGAGTTTGGCTGCCATATCTCTATTAGAAAAATATATGTGCTTTGGACAATTACTCGTATAACGCTAGAGGTGTTGAAAATGGGATGCAGTGAGGCACATCGTCTTTGGCGGACTGTCCCTTTAAATGTATTTAATGATCATTTAAAGGGACACTATACCCAAACATTTTCTTTCATGATTAAGGTAGAGAATACAATTTTAAACAACATTCCAATTTACTTCTATTACCTAATTTGCTTCATTCTTTAGATATACTTTAATGAAGAAATAGCAATGCACACAGTGAACCAATCACAGGAGGCATCTTTGTGCAGCTACCAAGCATATCTAGATATGATTTTCAGCAAAGAATATCAAGAGAATGAAGCAAATTAGATAATAGAAGTAAATTAGAAAGTTGTTTATAATTGTATGCTCTTTCTAAATCATGAAAGAAAAAAAATTGGTTTTCATGTCCCTTTATGCAATAAACATTTAAACATTTTAGCTGATTTTAGCTTATTTTTGGTCAGTAAAATTACCCAGGTGATGCACCCATTAAAAAGGTCCTGTATTGCATTTATATAAAATGTAATTCTACTGTAATAGTTATAGATAAGAGAGCTTCACATTGGAGCACCCTCTCCTGTGGAACATCCAGTTACATAGAAAGATACACTATGGTCCATTGATGCTTCCTAAGCTCCTGGAGAAATTATGATGTTGG